>NW_024533116.1:0-57163 GCF_016097555.1 Gigantopelta aegis
TAATATTATATTTAAAATTTCTTTTGTTTTTTTTAGAGCACCGATAAAAGCTTAAAAAGGTAAATGTTGGTTGGAGTATTGCTCCAAAGAAGAACAGAGAAGGAAAATTTAAAACTACCTATTCATTCTTTAGGGTTTTCAATGCTAAATATAAGGATATCTTATTTCCTCATCTTCCTTTCCCTGATCCCCCGCCTTATTCTTCATTGAAAGAATTGGATTCGTTCTCATAAAGCGCTAGAACAACTTAATATTTGATTGATGCACAAAATTTTGGAAAGACCATCAGGTAAAATTTTAGATCATTGTTAATTATTTTAAATTGGTTATAGTAATCCCTTAAAATTGTCACTTTAGATGCGAACCCTTGCACAAGCTGTAGCAAGTCACAAGAGAGGGCAGAGAAGTCAACGGAGAACGTACCCCTTGATCGTGGTCCGTCAAGCTCTTTTCTTCCCCTCCTAAGCAATTCCGTGTTACATAATAGCCCCAATGCCTATCTCACCCTAGTTATAGAGCTAACAGTCACCACGACTGAAAAACAGAGGTACAGTATCAACCACAGGAACCCGTACATCCCCCCTAAAGCGGTTCTGGTCCATCCTCGTCTTCACATCCGTTGTACCTGCTCAAAACAAGAGAGTATTCAACCTGGTAAATAAACACAGAAATTAGACTTGTTAAAAAAATTTAGAATTTAGAAAATTAAAAAAGAAATTAGACTGATGTTTTTAAATTTTTAGGTGTTTGATTGGTGGCCTGCCTATAAGAAAGAGATAAGCCCCAGACAGTGAAGGTAATAACAAATTATAACAATGACAGATACTTTGAGGTGTTGTACTCTTCTTCCTTTTATTTTATTTTAAGATGCACCAGCTGCTAAGATAACTAAATCATCTCTGACACCAACTATCCAGCTGAAGTCTTCTTTCAAGCTAACAAACGAACGAGGTTATACAAAAAATATATATATATTATATATATATATATATACTTGCCTTAAATTATCTCTAACAATGTAACACCTCGTTATTTAAGGATATCGGTTTAATGCCTTTTAATTATGGATGTGCCTAACATCCAAAGAAGGATGTCCCTTTTATTTAAACAATTAATCAACAGTGTCCAGACATAGGAAGTTATGTTGTAGCTACATTGTCAATGTATGTATTGTTACATTAATGGAGTATGATGTAGAATTTGGTGTTGTATTTTGTGATTTTAGACATACATTTAGCAAGTCTAGATTGTCTAGCTGGTCCCTATAATAATTTACATTGGAAATCAATTAAAGGAAAAGAGTGTGTTTTTAATTTTAGTGATCTGGTGTCTGTGTGGTTGAGGTATTATGAGTTATTAAAGATTATAAAGGAAGTGCAATGTTAGAGGAAATTAAGATTGTAACAGAATGTCAAATTGTGTTAATTAATGATTATGTCCTGTGATTTAATGTGGTTAGGTTATTAATAAAACCTGAGTTAATTTTGATGAGTGGTTAATTGTTTTTTATCTCATTATACATAGAGAGACTAGAGAGAACATGGGACGTGATCAGCTGTTAAAACTGGCTCGTTCTCCCACCAAATCTTTTGTATCTTGAGTAGTGGGGTGGAGTATAATGTGGCGTGGCCTGATAAACTTACTAACCTGACTTAATAACTGTTATTTAGTATTATACATTACAATCATATCATATCTTTGAGCTTTGTTTTTTGAAGCTACTTTTTTTTCATTGGACAGCTACCTGATTGAAATAAGACTCATTCCTGTACTCTATATATAAGTACTGATATTGTAAAGTAACAATATAGATTCTATATGTAATCAATAGAATATATGTACTAAAGATTAGTTGTGGTATTATCTCTGTGTGCATCTGGTATAGTGCATGATATGGGTAGATGTTAATGTGAACAGACTAGATTTTCTATGACAGTAATTCTCTTTGTAATATTTGGTAACTTTTCAAAAAAATTTAAGCTGGATTTGAAGACATTCCCTTCATCATCTGTACCTGATATGTAAGTCTGTACACACCCCCACACGTCCATTGTTTGATTTTAATGTGACTTTAAGTCTGCAGCTTAATTGACTATAATTATATTGTAACCTTAACTTTAATGATTCAATTTTTTGGATGCATGAATGACAGTTTTATTAACCTTAATTGTTTGATGTAGTTAGTATTGTAATAGAATTAACCTCATTTATTCCAAGAAACACTTGAGAGGAAAAAGTTACAGTTACAAGTGTTTCTTGGAGACAGACCAAGGGTAATTACATTGCAATCATAACTTTTACCTCTCAAGTGTTTCTTGGAATAGATGAAATTAATTCTATTGCAATACTAACTACATCAAACAATTAAGATCAATAAAACTGTCATCCAAAAATTGCAACATTAATTAATTATAAAGAAGCCAAGATATGCATTAAAGTACGCTCCAACCATAGTATAGACTATGGCCATGTAGTCTATACTATCTATGGACCCAACATTACAGTCTTAGATAATCAGGTGAAGATGTATTCAGTTATAGGTCTGATCACTAAATGTGTCACGATAGTTGTATAAAATATTTAATATATTTCATTATTTCATATTTTTATTGTAATTTATAAAAGTTGAACAATAACAACGGCTTAACCAATGACTATTGGGGTATATGTAAGACAATAGTACATTATTTTGAGTTTAATATAATGTTAGTCAATGAGATGCATTGAGAAAACATATATTTGTTTATCAGAAATGATCTTTTGTTTAACTTTTCGAATGAAGAACTGGCTACCAGGAGCAAAAGCATACTCATCTTTGTCTGGGTCTGAGAGAGTGGAGTAACTATGATACATTAGACCACAAAATTGCTTCAGAGGTGGATTAACTACCAATAGGATACCATTGGAGTGTTTTACAGCAATATCTTTACTACTTGTAAAAGCTTAGGACACTCTTTGTAGTGATGATATTACCAACTTGGAAAATAGTTTTCAAAGCTTCATCAAAAGGCATCTCAAGAGGGTCAGTAGTTGGACCAACATTCCCAGGAAACTCCAAGAATTCAGGAGCAAAATGATCGAGGTCCAAGTAATTAGGTTGTCCACTAAAGAGGTTGTTGGAACTTGATATGTGCTTGTACAAGGTAGGGAGTAGAAAGCAACTTCCAGGAGATTATTCTGAGCTTCATATAAACCATATAGTTGCTGGTGATTTTGTTGCAGCTGCTGTGCTAAATCTTCCTTACCTCTGTAGGTGTCATCATAAGAGAATGCATGAATCTTTGTTTTGGGTGTAAATGGTGAAACAACTCAAGGTCCAAATAGTATTGGTAATGGTTGGTTGATCCAATAATCTATCTGGAGTCATGCTTGTGTAACGAAAAACCTTAAAGAGTATCATTCTTAAGAACTTGGAGAAGTCCAATCATAATACACAGTAGGACAAAATCCTACTGTAATCTGTAAAAGGAAAGTACAATTGTCCAGCCTCTGTTATTTCTTCATCAGATTTTCCTGAAGCATCTGGTATATTCTGGTATGGGACTAACTTTTTCTCCATCATTTCTTGAAAGAGTGCAATATAGAACTGAGAGATGGGTGGCAGAGGCTGTAAGTTCCAGTGATATTGTTACGATGTCCAGTTGCTAAAAAGTAGCATCATCATAAAAGGTCAGTGTAACTCTGCCTTTTCCTAGATACCCAAAGCGACTGCCATTAATATCGATCTCATACTTACTTTGTGCCCCATCCGGTATCAACAAGATCTAAGAACCCTTTGTTAACAACAATGATACGATAACTTGATCCCTCTGGTCCATGTTGGATACCAACAATAGCTCCTCCACCACTGATGTATATTTCTTGTAGAGAGAAGTATAATTGATTACTTTCAACTATCTCCCACATCATGTAAGTCTTATTGCACACAAATATCACTAAACTATCAGGAGCTATGCTACAATATATTATATAATCTATTCAGGAAGTATCAATTTACAGGAAGAATATCCATAGAAGTGTGCTGCAGACTACATTCTAGGTTCTATCAAATATATAAGATATATGCTAGTTTGCGACATTCATGACTTTAAAAGTGTGAAAATAAAAGTAATTAGCATTTATAATCCAACTTGAGTCTCTGGACGGGCCCAAATTTACTAAACATGAATTGATCTTAACTTTTATTATCAAATGTTTCGGTGGCCATGCATGTACTAGTCCATCTTCGTTACTGATATACAATAAGAGCCACAGTTATCCATATGAAATGCATTATCAGAGCAATAGATATTGAGTATATGAATTTTACTAATTCATACAGCCTGTTGGGTGTACACTCATTGTCAAGGCAACCAATAATAATTAGCTAATAATGATAAAGTTTGTAGTTAGCGTTGCCAACAATGCTAGGAGTTAAGCCATAACTAAGCCTTTGAAGACTAGTATATGTTAATACATGAAAGAATGAATGAAATGAGATTATAATTAGTAGTCAGGTATAACTGCTACCGGTATATGATACATGCCTATCCTATAATTATCATTAGATATTGATGTACATACACTAAAGTGCATTGACAAAACTATGGCCACAAAGATTTGAAAATACACTATACACATACTTTAAAGCTAGTGTGTAGTATAAGACCATGTACATATAATATAGCATAGCCATGTAGAAAAATAATAGAGTAAGATCCTAATGTACTTAAGGATAATTCAATTCAATGAGGGTAATGATATTGATATCATTGTTACACCAAAAGTGTCTGTTATATTTATGGCCTGGATATATATCTATCACTGGTAACATCGATCATTTGATTTAACCAACATACACATATATATATATATTATATTATATATATATATATATATATATTTATATTATATATATACTGAAGTATCTAAGTCTGTTGAAGAGTGCTCGATGTCGTTTAGACAGAGGGTTCTGTTCTATATTCACTATGGATATATATAATATATATAGAACAGAATTTAAAGGACAAAAGAACAGAGCACTCACTATGTTGCTGTGTACTCTGAGTTTTACGCGTTATGCGATCCATCAGACAGCATGAAATACCCCCTTTTTAATTAATTTAGGTTGGTTAATGCATCGAGGTGTTAACTATGGCAACAATTTTGAACACCTTGAGAAATGTGCTTCTATACGCTCTGTCTAAACGATATCGAGCACTCTAGTCAACATCCTAATTTACTTAGATACTCAATTCAGAGGGTCTGATAATTGATATATATATAGTTATATATATATATATATATATATATATATATATATTCATTAGGTTGCATACAGACACTGACAAGTGGTAATATTACATTGTTTAAATAACTAATACAGTGATTGATACTTGATAGTCTGATCTTATAGTTAATTGTCTGAGCTATTAAAATTCTGTTTAATGTATCATTAATTAGATGCAATAGATGCTGGGCTTATGCATGAGGGCTGTCACTATGGAATTTATTTATAACACAACAGTTCTGAATATGAACACATTTGTCCTTCCTGAGAAGTTGTTTGTGGGGACACAATGAACTGTCAATTCCATAGTAATTAGTAATCATAACAAATATGTTTTTAATATAATTTATGTATTTTGTAGATGTGCATGAATCCCAAGTGACCGTGACTGGGCTAAAAACAACCAATCTATTTTAGCAGTCCTATAGGGAATGGATAATGCCTTTCCAATTTGGTATTTGCAATTTCAAGGTTGAAGGTGCTAACAACTGCCACAATAATATGCCAGGTAGATCTAGAAGACTGAATTTTCAATAGGCACCAACTTACTGGTAGTTATTATGATAACATAAACACTTTGGTATCGTGTCTTCTGTCATTCAAGCTTCAGTTGTTAATTTGTATCCATATTTTTGATTGTGAAAAGTATCACACATGTACACATCTTTTTATTTTAACATATTAAAAGATAAAATTGTGCAAAAAATTCATATATAAGAAATACCAGCTGCAACAAAATTAACCACATACTACTATAAATAATTTTGTATTGATTCATATTATAAGAGCCTAAAATGTTAGTCAATGAGCTGTATTGTAAAAGTATGGATTTTGTTTTTATCAGAAATGATCTTTTGTGCAACTTTTTTAATGAAGAACTGGCTACCAGGAGCAAAAGCATACTCATCTTTGTCTGGGTCATGAGAGAGTGGAGTAACGTATGATACATTAGACCACAAAATTGCTTTCCAGAGGTGGATTAACTACCAATAGGATACCATTGGAGTGTTTTTTACAGCAATATATTTACTACTTGTAAAGCTTAGGACACTCTTTGTAGTGATGATATTACCCAACTTGGAAAATAGTTTTCAAAGCTTCATCAAAAGGCATCTCAAGAGGGTCAGTAGTTGGACCAACATTGCCAGGAAACTCCAAGAATTCAGGAGGAAAAAAAAAGATCGAGGTCCAAGTAATTAGGTTGTCCACTAAAGAGTTGTGGAACTGATATGTGCTTGTACAGGTAGGGAGTAGAAAGCAACTTCCAGGAGATTATTCTGAGCTTCATTAAAACCATATAGTTGCTGGTGATTTTGTTGCAGCTGCTGTGCTAAATCTTCCTTACACTCTGTAGGTGTCATCATAAGAGAATGCATGAAATCTTTGTTTTGAGGTGTAAATGGTGAACAACTCAAGGTCCAAATAGTATTGGTAATGGTTTGGTTGATCCAATAATCTATCTGGAGTCATGCTTGTGTAACGAAAAACCTTAAAGAGTATCATTCTTAAGAAACTTGGAGAAGTCCAATCATATACACAGTAGGACAAAATCCTACTGTAATCTGTAAAAGGAAAGTACAATTGTCCAGCCTCTGTTATTTCTTCATCAGATTTCCTGGAGCATCTGGTATATTCTGGTATGGGACTAACTTTTTTCTCATCATTTCTTTGAAAGAGTGCAATATCAGAATGAGAGATTGGTGGGAGAGATGTAAGTTCCCAGTGATATTGTTGCGATGTCCAGTTGCTAAAAAAGTAGCATCATCATAAAAGGTCAGTGTAACTCTGCCTTTTCCTAGATACCCAAAGCGACTGCCATTAATATCAATCTCATACTTACATGTACCCCATCCAGTGTCAACAAGATCTAAGAACCTTTGTTAACAACAATGATACGATAACTTGATCCCTCTGGTCCACGTTGGATACGACAATAGCTCCTCCACACTGATGTATATTTCTTGTAGAGGAGAAGTATAATTGATTACTTCAACTATCTCCCACATCATGTGATAGTCTTATTTCAATGATGTAAAAAAATCATTGAAGTTGGTCTTAGCCCTAGACCTAAATGCATAGCTAATAGTAAGACTTGCACTTATAATGACTTTGGTGTCCTTTCAAGAAGAATGGGTTGGTGGCATTCATTGATGTTTTGTTATTGTAACATGAATGGCAAATATGCTTTATAATAACACAACTTAATCATAACAAATTTGATCAACAATTTGATCCACAGATACAGACCAGTTGCAAGACTCATTCCTGACACACATTAACGTATCTATTCCTATAACCATATATTGACAACTTCATTCCAATTCCAATAGCAAGACTCATTCTTGTACCACAATATTAATAAATTCATTCTAGTACTAGTTACTATAATATACAAATGGATTTACATTTGATGTATAAGATAGGATTGAAAAAGTACAGGAGCTGAACTATAATAAGTACCTGTATACCAGTATTTACCATCGTGGTCCTCCACTACTTGATCTACCTTGATGAGAGGTACCAGAATTATCAGAAGATTGTTTAGATAATTTCAGTTTATCATCAGTATCTGCTAGTACATTCATCTCAACTCTATAAGAAACAAACATCAAGGTAACCAAGGTAACACTGTATCCATAGATATTAACATTAACTTTACATGTCAACATAAATAATCCCTTTGACTACAAACATTGGATATAATAGTGTGGATCTGATAGTTCTATGGACACAAAGACATTGTCCATTTGGCTTGGCCTACACTTTATCATAGTTAAAATAATCTATGTTTTGTTTCAGCTCCATGTATATGTACCAGGGGGTGGAGCAACATCATAATCATATACCTTGGTCCTGTGTGCCAAATCTTTCCCTCATCATCTACTAAACTGGTTACTATAGTAACCAGGTAATTACCAGCCGTGGGGAAATGTCAATAAAGAACTCTCCAATGAAATAATCATTGTTTACTTGAGGAGTACGTTCTAGCTCTTGTAGTTTTGGTATCTATGGATACAAGAAATATAAAAATACAAACCACATAATGTCTTTCTGAATGTAACATTGTCACTGTAATAATTATGGGTTGGGTCAAAATGTCCTTATAATTATTATTATTATTTAATGAGATTATATTTATAGAGTATTATTAATAGAGTATATTTGCTAATTATTAATTACCTTAAATGATGAGTCAAATAATTTATTAACTTTAGGCATAACTTGAATAAAGACTGACTTAGGACTACGATATATTCCTATAATATAAATTGACATGTATACAGGCACACTATAATACATATACATAATATATACATACATATATATATACGTATACATACATACATACATACATACATATATTATATATATTATATAGTATTATATATATATATATAATATATATATAACTCTGTTTATATTACAATCATGCAATATACTTTTTCCAGAATGTTCTATCACTCCTTCTACTTTTAATGCCAAATGTGATCCTAAGAAACATGGACTGGTTGACCAATAACAGGTGGAGTAGGTGAGATGACAAGCTATAATATACAACACATGGAAGTCATATGATAATCACATGGTGAGGATGCTTCAGACCTGAACAGATGTAGACTGAAAGGAGACAAAAAATGATGGAGGAAGAATTAGAGGTACATCTACTAAAGCTACTGCACATTCTTCTATTACAACAAGGTGCTATGAGAAGAGAAAGGGGGAGAGAGAGAGAGAGATTAATTACAAATAATCAAGTTTTTTACTTACATCTAGAGAGAATGATTGTGTCTTAAGTCTTACAGCTGCAGACTAGAATGAGCGCAGTTAGTGAGAATAGAGTTAACATGTATAATGATTAACTCAAGTGTATGAGTGAGACATTCACTTATACATCAACACAGGCTGTACATACCTGTCCTTTAGAAAGTATTTGATTGCAGGCTCTGCCTAACATGAATTCAGTAGTAAAGTTTTCTGTTGCCTCTAGTGTCACTGGAGCAGATGGGAAGACTGGTGTTCCAGCTGGAACAGGACTACACAGGAAGACCATGTAATTCGCAATGTATGTGTGTGTGAGCTAACCTAAACAGAGGTTTATGTGGAGAAATGAGTGAAGACACAATATTAGCTAACAGAGAACATGATTGTTGTAGACTGTTAATAACAAGTTATTAAGGAATTATTAATACTAATATTAATAATTAATATTAAAATTAATATAGCTAATTGTTGGAGACATTGATCCTTATGATGATATCAATGATCACTGATGAGGTATCATCTAAAAGACATCTACATTACTGGACTCTCATTATGAGAGATTTAATTTATTATCTAGTTAGATTACAGCTGCATGTTGTGTGCATTTAAATACTTATTAAAAATCACAGAGAACTGCTTGCAAGCACCAGTACCTACTACAATTAAGTTTTCTTTATATACATAGTTATAATACACAACACACATTCAATATTATGAGGATACAGTTGTATGTAGCTAAGAGTGACTGGATCAGCATCAAAAAGAGACTGAGACAGGTCAGAGAAAGACTTAGAAACAGAATGAAGCCGAGCAACTGCTTCTTTGAACTAAAGTGTAGGGAGAAACAATAATGGCACATGTGTTAAAACTAGGACTAGAGACCTTGCTAAGTATCATAGCAGTTGTTGTTGTTGTGGGTGGGGAGATATACTCATGAGTAATACAGAGAGAAATTAATTGAGCATATGAATCTAACAAAGCAGCTGTACATGATAAGAAATGAGTGTGGAGAGAACTAGATTGTCCTGATCCCTGAAGTAAAATATGAATGAATGATTGGATGGGTGGATGGATGGATGGGTGGGTGATTGAACAAACTCTTACCTTTACAAGCAAGTACAATCATATAGAAGAGAGGAAGCAGAATAAAGAGATGTTACTAATTTTCCTGAATCAGGGACAGCCTTAGCTAAAAGATTATGAGCTTGAGAGAATTGTTGTAATGTTTGTAGCCATTTTTATATTTTAAATCAGTTATCTATGTATGTGGTGTGTGTGTGAGTTAGAGAGAAAGAGAGAGAGAGAGAGAGAGAGAGAGAGAGAGAGAGAGAGAGAGAGAGAGAGAGTTAAAGAGAGATAAAATCTGTCAAAATCGTCCCATATGCATACTAACATACTGTCAAGTTCTTTGTAAATAACTTCAGCAAAACTATGAAACCCTACAACATAGAGACTGAATTATCAAATAATCACATTAAGTACTAACAATTTGTGAAGCTTGTCTAGCTATTTTGTAATCTTGCCAAAACCTATCTTCATTTTGTTGTTGCTGCCATAGATGAGAGTGCAGCAATGATTGAACATCAGTAACAAATGATTTATACTGAGGACTGTAATAAGTCCCTCTATGGACCTCAAACAACATAGTACTTAATGGTAGCTAAAGAAGAAGACAATAAAACATTATCAGTGACACAGTTAGCTCATTGCACTAACCAACATGTCACTGTGACTGTTCTGTAACAATTTCATTAAGTGCTTTGTAATGGAGATATACATACTAGATTGTGCTTCTTCTCCAACTACAGCAGTAATAGCTTTACACAGAGCAGTGTAACAATCAGCTAAAAAGATGTTAATAGAAACTGATATATTGGTCTTCCAGTCCATCCATTCATGATTGATCAATCCATCCATCCATCTATCCATGCATCCATCCATCCATTTATCCATCCCATCCATCTATCTATCTATCCAATTAATTCACCAGGAATTATCATAATTTGTGAGATCAAAACTTCTAAAACATCTTCTTTTAAAGAAGACTTTTTTGACAACTTTATCAAACTGAAGAGAAGAACCTAATATTAAAATCAAAACAAAGACTTAACAAACTAATATAAACAAATATTTACTAACCTTTATAGCATATATATTGTCCTTTCGTTTAGTACCATTATGAATTAGGAACAATTCTACTGTTTGGTCCATAAGATCACTAACTTCTTCATTGTTCTCTTCAGAAGGTGTGGTCATACTCTCGAGTTTTATATTACAACAGGTAGAGAGAGCATAAGCAGCAACCACCGAGCATCTTGCAAAACAGAGCCTTCGTAAAGAGTCTAACAAAAATTATAAATTGGTATTGTTTTTCCTATCTTCTATCTCTTTTGCCTGCCTCTCTCTCTCTCTCTATCTCTCAAACACACACACATACTCTCACACAAACCTGCCAGAGATATCATTTGTTGAACTGCTAAAGATGTTGATAGCTTATACAATATTTTACAACCCAACTCTTTCTCAGAAATATAATCTGCATCATCAGCAATCTTTATAGTAGTCTGATAAAAGAGAGACCTAACAATTAATACAAGTAAAGTACAATTACTAACCTCAATATTATTTATATCCCAACATTGAGGAGTTTTTACTGCTAATTCAAATAGTCCTTTCAATGCTTCCCTTCGTACAAGTTTACGACATTCTTGTCCAGTGTACTCAAGTAATAAAGTGATCTTAAGAGTACAATTAATTTTAATTATTAACTCTTTTCAGAAGTAATTTATAACTAGCAATAATTAGTGTTAGTTATTAAGTGTATTCATTATCTATCTATATGGGATTTATTTTACCTGATCTGGAGCATGTACTAGAGTTGATATAGCCAGTTCAGTCAATGTCCATAGTACCACAGTTACAATGTAAGTGCTGGATGAGATTCAAGTAATTGGAGACAAACATTACGAACCTTGAAATAAAAAATGTATAGAATGTAATATATTGTTAACTTTACTGACTTGAGTTGAAAGGGTTAAATTATGATTCATTCTCTTTAAAACTTGAATCACTTTCAGTTTCATATCAGGAGGTGTTTTAAGACCTACCAATAAACAAACAAACACAATAACATTACTAATAATAACATTATATATACCTTGTACCATAACAGTCATTTTCTCATAGACTCCAGTAGCAAAAGTACTATAATAATACAATATACACTATAGCTAATAATAGTATTCAATACAACTACAATGTAACTATTGTCATGAATATTATTAACTACTATGCTACAGTTCTGTCTATAAAATGTTTAAACTTTTAGTATTCAACACAGTTCTTATAGATAGATTTTCTATAATATATGAGATCACAATGTAATAATAGAAATACTTTATCATGAAAAAACAAAACAGAACTATAGTGATCATGTATGACATACCTGGAGTATTGACAGAGGGCATCAGTTGCTAATATGGCTGCCTCTACTTCCACCTGATCATTGGACTCCAATCCTCGCCAAATACTAACATTACATAAATATAGTTTATAACGACCACACTTCCTAACTCACCTGTGATGAACTGACTTCTTTTTCTGCTATCAGAGTAGCAATAGCTGCAAATAACCTAGTATTGTTAATATTATTAACTAGTGTTGTTAATATCATTAACTAGTGTTGTTAATATTATTAACTAGTATAGTTAATATTCTTAGCTAGTGTTGTTAATATCATTAACTAGTGTTGTTAATATTATTAACTAGTATAGTTAATATTCTTAGCTAGTGTTGTTAATATCATTAACTAGTGTTGTTAATATTATTAACTAGTATTGTTAATATTCTTAGCTAGTGTTGTTAATATTATTAACTAGTGTTGTTAATATTATTAACTAGTATTGTTAATATTATTAACTAGTATTCTTAATATTATTAACTAGTATTGTTAATATTATTAACTAGTATTGTTAATATTATTATAAATTAACATGATAATCAGTATTATATGACTGTACTGTCATAAATTAAGTTAATTTTGTAGTTATTTAATTTTTATGAAGGCTGTAATTTTCAAAAAGTTTATTGTGCATAAACATTTAACTTGTGCATTTTATTATGATGGACTCGTAGCTTTTCAAAAAAAACTAACTTCTGTGCAAATTTAAAACACGATAATTTTTGTGATTGAAATATAGACAATTTATAATGCAACAGTAGTGTCATGAACATTAATATTATTAACTAGTGTCAAAATGTTTAAATGTTATGTTAAATATAATACATGTATATAGAGCAATACACACATAGTATGTATTTTTACTACTTACCTTAATGTAATGGCTCTAGCAATAGGGTCATTACTGTGAATGACGGAATAAATACGTCGAAAGAACTCTTCAGTACTTGTGATTTTGTTAAGATGTTTTTCTGTGACTTGTACAACTTTGAGAATATTTAAACGTAGAAGATTACTCCTGGAAAAAATAAAAAACCTGATACTAAAATCAGAAAAGTTAATATGAGATTCTGAATCTTGAAATTGAAAATTCCATACCCAGTCCTGAAAACGTCAGCTAATTTGAGAAATGCTACATTAATGAGTATGGGAAATGGAAACTGGTCCATTAATCCTGGGAAACGGACTATGGCCTCACATTGCTCACCAGGACGAGGAGACTTCAATCCTTTGAGAGGGAACAAAAAATTAGAAGTAGTACAATCAATGTCTTGCTTGCCTCTACAAACATGTATCAATATCTATAATACCTTTATCAACCTCTAATAAAGCAATATTAGCTTCTTGTCTAATGTCACTTGTAATACTTTCAGCAGTGGTAATAGCTGCCATGCCTTTAAGTATCCGAGGGATATGACACGGACAGATTTTTGTATACGTGATTTCGAAATCCCAGTATATTTATGAAATTTCCTGAGATTTCCAAAGATTGCCTGGTGCTATACTAAGAGAACACCATTGTTCTCTTCTCATTCCTCCTTTGTTCATGCCATTTTGATTATTAGCGGGCAGTGCAGGAAAATAGACCAGATGATTTGAATATATATTAATTTGTTTCTACAAAGAGTATTCAAAGTAATTGGCTGATTAAATCATCAGCTCCTATAGCTATATTAGTCAGTTTATTTATAATATATATTGTGTTAATATAATGCTCCTCTATAAAGAGTATTGGATAGTCATGGGACAAGAAAATGGCTGTCCTTGGAGGATGGTTCTATGAATAACACTACAAAGATATAGATGAAAGTTGACCAAATACATAGACTCCAATATCATATGTATTGCCAAATGAACGAAGCATTGGATAGATCTCATCACCATTACTTAGAACAAATATCACCTAATAAGGAATATTGTGCCCCTAAGTCCTTATATACATAGTGTTCTACGTTTTTCTTTGCTGTTGGATTATTAAAGATGTAATAAATTCTCAACATTTTAGCTAAAAACTGGTCCAAAGGATAAAGTAATTCCAACAATTAATGCCCAAATATAAGCCTAATCAAAATAAAACAGAACTTGTAACTTATCAATGAATATGTGCTTACTGTACAAGATAATGTCACATATACATCATTCTGAGAAGCATTAATAGCAAAGAATGTTGAACAGTACAGTATGATTATTCCAACTGCAATAAAATAGTTCAAGTTTGGAGTAGTTTTATAAAACTAGAAAATAAATGAGATATATTTTTGTAACATCAAATTATCCCATCCATCTATTCATCCATTCATTTATCTGATTATGCATCTATCTCAATTGAACGAAGTGCTAGCTTCTTCCAATCTTGATCCATCAGCAGTGACTATGGTGACTAGAAAACTTGAGGTACAAGGTTTCACATAGCATCCTCAAACATACTCTCTTTCTCTCTCTCTTCCTATTTCTCAGGATGTCTTGGACTCCCAAAATGGTGTTATTCGTGACTTACAATAATGAACTAGCTCGAGTTTGCAAGGTACATTTACAAATTTAAGACGCTATTATTGTTAATATTATTACGTAAAGGCTCATAATGATCTTATCAAAACCTATGAAGCTAAACTCTCAAGTTTTGGAGTCCCTGTTGAAGAGTTGGGTTTCAAGCCTCTGCAAAGTGCAGTGGCTGGTCAGACTTTGGGCCAAGGACCAGCTGGTCTGGTAGCACCGCCTTCATAAGAGAATGTCCCTGTAATATATTCTTAATGACTGTGGAGTGTATTTTGTTATTAACAATGCTAAGTATCATTATTAATTCCATTTCATATTAAAGTATGGTTTTCTTTGCAGGCTACTTAAACATTTTCCTCTTAAACCTTAAATTTGTATGGATGGGCCTGGCTTAACATTCTATATTTTTTACATTTAAAACTGGCCAGTTCCAGTAATTTAAATAGATTTTTTAAAAACAAAAATATGTAAATAGATTATGAAAAAAAACCCTTGTGTGTTGCCCAAACGATTCCTACTCGCTCACCCACTCAGGCTTCCACTTAGGCTCCAGGATTCCCTGCTATTGCTAGCTGGGACCGCCACCTGGCTTGGTAACCCTCGTCCGAAGACGAGGTAATCCTGGCTGGAGCATCGCCCTAACTTAAAACCAGCCGTACGGGATTCCAGCTCTTAGGGAATGTCGCATTCAGGAACCGGGAACTACAAATACACCAGCCTCATCTCGTTTAAAGGGAGACTACCAGCCCTATCCTAGTCGCCTTTCGGATACTCCGTAGAGTATGCTGGTAACCATCTCAGAGGTCTGATGCATTGCAGAACGCTGGCCCACAACACACTGGCACTCATGACTGTTTTAATTTCTTTTTATATGTACGTCAGATTTTTTCTTCATGCTCTTGTGGGGCGCGTCGATCAGCGCTATGAATCTCATTAACGATAGTTCTAAATCGATGGAGTAGGAATGAACTGAAAACTATATTTTAAAGGTCAGGAATAAAACTAGTCTTATTTAAACAAACTAGAACAATACTAATCCTATTAATTTTTTATATTAAGCCACTCACAATTCAAATTACATGTTTACACTACATCAAATGCTAAGCTATCACATTCAAAATGTTTTAAAAAGGAGACATTTTAAACATCATCTAACTTCTACTTTTTTTATGAAGTTAGCTATATAGGTCCTTGTTAAGTGACATTATTATTACTGCTCAAAAGCGTTGCATTTCATATTTAAAAATATTTATATAATGGCCTTTGTTCTACTAATAAATGTACATGTAAATTAAAGAATCTGTTTAGTTTTTTACAGACTTTGACATCATTTCTGAACACAAACAATTACTCTATTTAACAAGGACCTATATAGCTAACTTCTTAAAAATTTGAAGTGATTTCGGTACCTATCATCTTCGCTCATTTTTAGCTCAATACCATGGACCAAAAGTTAAAAAATTGAGAATTTGGTCCATGTCATCAAATTGCTTAAATTTTTTTGTGGAGTTAGCTCTATAGGTCTTTGTTAAGTGGCATTAATATTACTGCTCTAAAATGGTGCGTTTTCATATTTCAAAATATTTATATAATGGCCTTTGTTCTACTAATAAATGTACATATAAAATAAAGAATCTGTTTAGTTTTTTACAGACTTTGACATCATTTCTGAACACAGAAAATTACTGTACTTAACAAGGACTTATATAGCTAACTTCATAAAAACTTTGAAGTGATTTTGCTACCTATCATCTTAGGCCAAATTTTGACTCAAAACCCCAGGTCTGGAGCCAAAAATTGAAATTTGGTCCATGTCGCCAAATCATTTGAAATTTTTTATGAAGTTAGGTATATAGATTCTTATGAAGTGACATTAGTATTACTGCTCTAAAATGTTGCATTACATATTTAAAAATATTTATGAAGTTAGGTATATAGATTCTTATGAAGTGACATTAGTATTACTGCTCTAAAATGTTGCATTACATATTTAAAAATATTTATATAATGGCCTTTGTTCTACTAATAAATGTACATGTGAATTAAAGAATCTGTTTTTTTTTACAGACTTTAACAACATTTCTGAACACAAACAATTACTCTACCTACAAGGACCTGTATAGCTAACTTCATAAAAATTTGAAGTAGTTTCACTACCTATCATCTTAGCCCATGTTTTAGCTAGCTTAATATCGTGGACCAAAAGGTTAAAAACTGAGACTATTGACCTGGGATTGTCAAGTTCTTTTTCAGATTAAATTTTCACACTTAAATTTGTCTCTAAAAGTATTAATATTGCTAATCTTGTTAAAAATTTATTGAAACTATTTCTTCTATATAATTTGTGAAAATTGTTCTTTAAATACTTTTAACTAATTTATTATATATTTTTATACATTTCAAATAAGAAAGTTCAATATCTTCTCAATTCGATGTCTAAGAAAAAAACTAGAGCTAAAAGAATAATGGATGGTTCTTGGTGTAACTTGACTATGATGACATCATTGTGAAATGACACCATTCACACTACCACTATCAACCTGTCTGACACATAGTGATGTCATCATCAGAGTAAAGTTACGTCATAGCACGAGTTACACCAAGAAGGACCGAACAAATCATCAAATATCCACGTGGGTTGTACTAGTGGGTGGAGCCACTCTTGCCATTATATAAGCATGGCAGGTAGTATGTTCAGAAAAAGATGGTACAATTACAAGTCAGGTAAACTTGTTTATCCTACTGTTCTTTTTCCTATTTCATAATTTAGATAAAAAATTAGAGAAAGAGACAGCACGATTTAGGAAACAGCTGCTAGAATACAATCATAGATTGGAAGAAGAATTACCTGACAATGAAAAGTTAGTAGATATAGTTTAGCATATCTTAAAGGGGCAGAAGATAAAGCCAACAATAAGAAACAGTTATTAATTAAACTGTAACATTAATTTGATTGGTTGACTGATGAAACTATTTATATATAATTACAGACTAACACTAAAAAAAGCAGCTGAAGCATTGGAAGAGGAGATAAGTGATAAAGGTTAGAGAAAATTAATAATATATTATTTCTAAGTTTATTTTTTCTACTTTATAGAGAAAGAACTAACTTATTTGCGAAAGGAAAATAGAAAGACAACCTTGGCTGCCATTTTTATCTTCACATTAGTAGTTCTTTTTATGTGTTCTTCATATCATCTCCAAAACACTCCTCAAAAATTAAGTCATAATATTTACAACCTCTCCAAAACTTGAGAAAAATTATATATGTATATCTGTTAAGATAATACTGTATTATAAAGAATGGGAACTTGTATAGAATATAACAATTTACTAGTTAATTGACCATTACTTTGGCCACACCCTATCATTGTTAAATAATAAACTAGTTTAAACACAAAACCTGCTACACATTTAAGAGGAGTACACGAGGATCTTCAACAGCTGATTTTATTTTCTAAGAAATAAGACAGCTTCTCGTCCATCAATTAATCGGTGATCATATGTTAATGCAATATACATCATAGGACGGATTTCAACCTATCAAGTAAGAAATTATCAATTAATGAATATACTAATTACCAATGACCCATCATACCAATGTACTAATGACCCATTATACAACGAGGCAATGTACTAATGACCCATTTATACCGAGGGGGGTAATGTACCAATGATCCATTATACCCAATGGGGGTAATGTACCAATGATCCATTATACCAATGGGGGTATGTACCAATGATCCATTATACCAATGGGATAATGTACCAATGATCCATTATACCAATGGGGTAATGTACCAATGATCCATTATACCAATGGGATAATGTACCAATGATCCATTATACTAATGGGGTAATGTACTAATAATGATTATACCAATGTACTAAAGACCCATTATACCAATGTACCAACCAATAACCTCCTAGTTATACATTGTATATTATCATACCTTTCCATCAATAGCCACAGGTCTATCAAATACACCATGCATACCCAATATAGCTGATTGAGGTGGATAATGATAGGAGTACCAAATAAAGACCCAAAGACTCCACCATTACTAATAGTAAACGTTCCTCCATCCATTTCTTCAATAGCTAATGTACCAGCATTAGCCTGTAACACAGCAACAACCATTGACATACATGTACTATAATAAGAGCACTTGTGTTTACCTTCTCTCCTAAATGATGTTATTTCTCTCTCAATATCAGCATAATTCATGGTTTCTACATTTCTTACACTGGTACAACTAGACCCTATTATTAATACAATTTATTTGGAAGTATTTGGCTATATAATGAACTCAAGACTTAGCAACTTGATTACCAACCTTGGGTGTGGCTACAGCCACACTGATGTCAATATAATCTCTATAAATAATTTCATTGCCTTCAATAACTGGAGAGAAAGAGAGAGAGAGGGAGAGGGGGGGGGGGGGGAGAGAAACAGAGAGGGAGAAATTCAATCTAGTTAAAGTGATGTATTTATTTTCATTACCTGCATTGACTATTGGTTGTTCTTGAAGAGCAAAACATGATGCTTTCACAAATGGTGACATGAACCCAAGTTTAAATCCATGTTTCTTAACAAAGGCATCTTGATATTTTTTTCTTAATTCAATAACCATTGACATGTCAACCTCATTGAAAGTGGTAAGCATAGCATTGACATTTTGTGCTTCTTTGAGACGCTCAGCAATACGTTGTCCTCATACGAGACATTTTGATCTGATGCGAGAAAGAGAGTTCTTAATAAAAGAATTATGTCTACACAAGTAGTACATCATTAGAACAGAGACGCTAACAATAATTAGGTAGTATAAATACATAACCACACCCATGACAAATTTAGCATTCATTATTTAAAAGATCTCTCTATTAGGAAATAATATATATGTAACTAACCCTTTTTCTGTACGAGCACCCACTGGAGGACTATCTGAAGTAGTTGTGGTTTGAAGTGGAGGGGAATAGGTGGAGGAAGTACAGTACCAATAGGTTGTGCTAAAAGAGGAAAACATAATTGTGTCCCTTCATTACCATGAATCGATTAAACCATACTAGGAAGAGGAGGCACAGGAGGAGGTGTGGTTGGAATAGGGACCATCTATAGAAGGAACTGGTATGTCTACAGGCTCTGCAGGAGGAGAAGGAGGTGTGGCTTCAGCAGTGAGCGGAGAAGCTGATGGAGCAGCCGGTACGTCATCTACAAATAAATCATGTATATTTAAACGGATATTGTACACGTCGTCTATACATCAAACAGAAACCAATTAAGATTTTACTGGAACTATAATATTCCATGAAATACCGACTGGATAGAATCCAGCTCATTACAGTGAATATCATAATACATGTACATGTACATGTATTATACTACAGTATCTTATACATGTATAGACATTTAAGTACGTAGTGTTAATAGTATGTCTAGAAAGAATGGCTTCATGAATGAACTGTGATGTCATGTACTGTCAAATCACGATAGCTTCTGTTGACAGATTTTGTTTCATTCATTGATAAAGTTAGAGATAGTAATATTATCTCCAAATTTATAATCTATTATGTATACTAACAAATTATAAAATAAATGGATTATTAAAATAAAGAAACACCATTTCTTAAAAGAATCTTTTTGAGTTGTCAGTATACATGTATATAATACATGTTTTAAGTACAAGTACATGTGACATTCGTGTTACGATGTGTGTGTGTGTGTGTGTGTGTGTGTGATATTACTAAGTGGTTGTTGATGTTTGTTATCATGAGAGAAGGTGATTAGGTCTTAACAGTTAGAACCAGATCCCTTCAGTCATTACAAACATCTCAATATATAACAATACCTCACACACACCAATAGTTGAATTGGTAAATATTATAGAACATTTCTATGTTTATTAAAGATGATGCATTATTATGGAACAATTTCATAAAGTGACACGCCTTTATTAAGATAATTAACAAAATTGTAAATAATGTCCTATAGTAATTAATTAGTTTTATCTATTAATTAGCATATGATCCATTCATTTTGTCCATTTTGTATTAATCTAACCATCCATTCTTACCAGTGATCTTTATTTACACAATTGATCTCCTGCAACTACTTTATCACCATCTGGAAAAAATGAATAGCTCTTCAATTATTCCAGACACAGGTGATGGAATGGGAATAGAAAGTCTAGGAATGTGGAAAAAGAAATGACACATAACTTATACTGCAACCACAAAATAACACCTGCTTAGAAAAATAACACGACATTAAATAACAACACATACATAACAGGATTACTATTACAATACATGGAATGTTAATATTATACTAATTAACGAAATATCCAAATACTTTCACTTGCTAACTTTATAGAACCCCAAATATATTAGATTGATATTGGTCTAATAAATCAGTTTATCGCTCATTACAAACTCATCATAACAATAATAATTACTTCATTGGCAACTAATGAGAATGAAATCACAAATTACACGATGATCTAACAGTATGAATACATGTACATGTACAAATTACATGTATTTATACATGTACATGTATATTTATGTATTTCATTCCAGTAGAGGATAGTTCATGAACTTTAAGACAAACGACATCATATCACAAGTTATATGGAATGTGTGATATAGATAACTTAATATAGGAAGAATGAATAGACAGCTGGATGAATGGATAGATGGGTGGATACATGAATGGATAGATGGGTGGATGAATAGGACAAATGGCATAATGGGGCAGATTATGGAGCAAATGGGCGGGGGTAGATGGTCTTTATTTTAATTACAATAGTACAGATCAGTTTCAATGGAGGTATTTGGCAATTGTTAGATAACTCTTGTTAACTTTAATTATGCATAGTTCAGCTGACATTCTTACTGAATTGTTTATTTGTTCTATCAGTTTAAAAAGAGGCTTTGAAGATGCAGCAATATGGCCGCCTTCTTAATCAGTTTACATTAGGTAATTGGGTTCAGCTATCCTGTGAGGTACATATTTTAAAATTAACAAAACTAGATTTGGCAATAGATAAAATTATCTCAGTGAACACATTAGAAATAATTTAAACTCAATTATAAATTATTTTACTTCTCACATGTCCAATTTGAATACCAAATATCATTTCTCAATGTATAGTAGTACTACATTCTTCAATATAACACTCCTTATAAGGAATATTTCTGGCATGTTAATAGCATGTTTGTAAACCATAATTCAGTAAAGACCATTATACATTTTTAACAACTACATATTCTGTGTATCAGTACTATATTTACACTGTGAAGAAGGACTACTATGAACACAGTACACTCAGGCTTTATTATTACTAGTCTCATCATTCTCATTCCTCAGATTGTTAGGTGCCTTTGCTTGTAAGCATGACAGTTTGGGGTTGAGACTATGATCAGATGATAATTGGTATGAGGCTATACATGCATCATGCTCCATTTTAGCTGGCAGTAGTAGTAACATGAAAGATGTATTATAAAAGAATTCTTTACATTCTACACAAGTGAACTGGCGGCTAAAATATATGACATGTTAGTGAGATAACAAACAAAGTTATTCATTTCAAACATACCATTAATAGATCATTAAATAAAATGAATTTTCATCATGTAATTTGAAATGTCTGTCGTTTTTCAAATTTTCAAAGTTTAAATAAATGTCAATGTCAGGGCCAAATTTGTGTACATGTACACAAATTTGGAAGTTGGAGAGAAATACAGTAACACTAAACACTGCTCTATAATATGAGCCATTTTAAAATTAGCTTTTAATCTATATAACTAAGTCTCTCAATACCTTATCTGTTTCAATCTCAGCAATAATCTCGTCCTCTTTTACAGCATCTCCAACATCTATTGATAATAACAGAAATAAGAACATGTCATTTTATAAATGTATCATCTTATAATACAGACAGGGAAAGGCAATGATAGGATTAGTAAATATTATGATAATTGTTGGCAGTCATAATAATTATTAAGACAGTATGCAAAACACTCTATATACTAAAACAACACTAGACAGGATAATAGATAAATGAAAGAGCAGCTGGATGGATGAAAAGATGGATTATGGATGGTAAAGAGCAGCTGGGTGGAATGAAAGAGCGGATGGATGGATGAAAGAACAGATGAATGGACAAATGAGCACTGGATGAATAAATGGATGATTGACACAGGTGGGTTGTAAGGAGATGGACTGTTAAACAAACTATCCCCCGCTACAATATATCCATAGAAAGATGTTTAGATAATAATAACAAATGTATTAGGTATTAGAGCATTTGGGTGTAAGAAAAAATGACATGCTTCATTTTCACTAATAACAAAGATAACAATAAATAATGCAACATTGACACACCTAATCAAATGGGAACACACTATATCCTCTCAATATTATAATGACATTATAATAAGTTAGAATATTTTATTACAAGATATATGACGGGAATGTCTAAGAGGAATTCAAAGACTTTTAATAAGAGAGGTCTAAAAATTACATCATGTGGACTACTAACCACATGACATACAATCATACATTAAAATATGCAGACACGGGAAATACTATTACACACTATCTATATGCTGACTGGAGTTATACTACTACGCAAACAAGAGGAAAACAGTCATTGTAACACTCCTTAATTTAGTTAACAGTATATAAAACTATAGTACAAATTATTATGTACTCATGACATTAGAGAGAGTTTAAGCCATTCAATGTACACAGTAAGTAAACTTAAAGTGACTAAAGTGTCATGGCTTTACCTAATATGATCATATTAATTATCAACATATGCATAAACTACACAGACATGTACATACATTATGATATATCCAGTATGAAAGTATTAACTCACGATACCAATAAACAAGAAAAAAACATTGCTACAATACTAGTTGACAATTACTATCTCCAGAACATTATACATAGTTATAGTATTAGGGATTAGTAGATAGTTATGTTTTTTTTTTTTTTTTTTTTTTTTTTTTTTTTTTTTTTTTTTTTTTTTTTTTTTTTTTTTTTTATTGGGTAAACTATTAGTAATGATATTGATGTATTATTGTTCATTATAACTATGACGACTTACCCTCAAATAATGATACCACTAGTTATAACCTAGGTACCATTACTTTGTTCTTTAATGCTACTTAGCCAATATAACTATGTGTTACAAATATTTAATCTTAATACTGTTACCAATAGTTACCATATATAACTATGTACCAATATTATAACTATACTGGTACCAATATTATAACTATGTACTTAATACTGTTACCAATAGTTACCAAATATAACTATGTACTTAATACTGTTACCATATTATAACTATGTACTTAATACGTTACCAATAGTTACCCAATATAACTATACTGTTCACAACTTTATACACTAGGTACTTAATACTGTTACCCATATATTATAACTATGTACTTAATACTGTTACCAAATTATATAACTATGTACTTAATACTGTTACCAATAGTTACCCATATAACTATGTACTAATACTGTTTACTGTTACAATAGTTACCCATAGTTACCCATATACACTCATAATGATAGTGATAACACATTCCAAGAGAAATATAATTTATAGTGTTAATATACTTTTATGCTTCTTTCGGCAGTCTATTGAACTTCCTTAATAATCTTAATACAAATTTTAAAATCGTACTAATATCATTACAGTCTTCAAAAACATCTGGACATTATTAAGGTAGAAATAGACTAAAATTATTATAATGACAAAACCAGTGAGAGTTGATACATTAAAGGAACAGATCCTTTGTTAATAATTAAGGACAACATTGATCCTACATCATCAAATTATCACTGTGAATAGTTGTACCAGGACAGGAATGTCAAAGGAGGGTACAGGTAATAATGTTTATTCTCCCACTCAAAACAGTCTCTAATATGTCTAATGATCACTCATACATCATATATTATAACCTGATCTACTGTTGGATCATCTCTTGTAACACTATACAGATCTTAATATAATTGTTGAGGTAATCTTAGAGTGTCATCGTTTACTGACATTAAATGTATTGCTTTTACTTTTCACCCCACTGATATCAACCCTTCAGAAACTGGACTCAGCAATGCAGGTGTCCAAACTATTTTGAACTCATCAGCTACAAAAGTAGAGAGAAAGACTTTAACACTACACAAACAACACACTATATATAGCATCACTGTATGTGTATATATAGAGTATAGTTATGATTAACTGTTAATATACGTGGGAATAGCTAGTCAATGGGTTATTCTCCTTACAAATTATTTCCAAGTATTGCATGTAAATTTGTATATAATTTACTCTACATGCGTATATGTCTATGGTTATCTTTGATGCCATGGAAACCAACATTATCATATCATTATCATAGTAATAGTACTATTTATATTCCAAATACAAGGTAATACTGCTTTTAATAATGCTATATATAAAATAACGTAATAGTGTTAATGACACTTTAAAACAAACTTGGCTACTTAGGATAACAACTATGGTAATCTCTTTATTATTTAGTATGTATTGTATTAACAATTAATAGCTCTGTCTTTTATAAGTCTTAAGTCAACAAAAGCCAATAAAGAAAATACACTTAAAAGTGATGATCAAATTCATACAAGTATGTTGTCGTATGAAGATAACGGAAAAGATCATAATGATTGTTTATATATTGTATTAAACTGAACTGTTATTAACTTTGCAAAGTTTGTTCTCAGAACACCTTAATATGGAGCATCAGTTTCAAAGTACAAAGACAACCAGTAAATACATGAAAATACATGTGTATACATGTATCAACATGTACTTATATTAAATAATAACAGTGTACCTATGTGAAGACATGTATCACATGTACATGTACAAAATATGTCATTAGTTACTGGGTACAAGGACACCAATGCCCAATGACTATTGATATATTGTAGACTCTAGGTTTCAGTCCGTATTCTAATCTTGATGAGTTTAACGATACGTGATGCAAACTCAAGCCATGCTGATACTGAGGCCACATTATATGCAGATTGTATTGCCTGCTTTAGTAATTACATGTATGTGCTAATGTTGTATTTAATTTGAAGGGAGATCCCTCACTATACGTATGTTTATTCCAATAACTATATATTGACAACAACCACAGACATAAATATATATGTGGACCATATTTGGATAATATAATAGTAATGATTTTGAATAGACAATTTAAATCCAAATAATAAAATTAAACTAGTTCTATAAACAGTGGCCTTAATGAAATTGATAATAAGTAGAAAATTACTCACAGAGATAGATGTTGTACTCACAGGAACGACAGCTCATTACCCCCAACACGATGATGTAACCATGACGATGATATCCAACTTAAAGGGATAACCCATAAATGAGAATGTTTTTACTATAAATGACCATTACTATACATGTATATGTACATATATATGTATATGTGATAATTCATTGATAGTAACTTTCATTACAGGTATTGTTGGAGGGAAAAAAACAAGCCTCTTACAATTAAAAACATTACTATATGTAACTAGACACCAATTTTTAGCCTTCTAATAATTTATGAAAACGTGAGTATTTTTAATTCCTTCTTTAGCACAACCAAAAGGAGAGTCTCTTTAGACGTTTGGTATTTAGATTGGCCATTTTTCTCATTATACCAAATATCTCACATTACATTACACAGGGTAATAAGGATAGAATAATAAATGTCTTTAGAGTAAAATTTAGCGTAACTATTCCAAATGTAAGTGCAACGAAAATATACAACATATGAGTAGAGGAGATATGACAGGTGTGCTTATGTAAGAGAGAGTGAAACTAACGATATAGTATTGGTACTAATGGTGATATGCATTCTTTGTTGTAGTAGTTGTGGTAGTCTCAAGTTACTGCGGGTAATTCAGAACTAATAATGTCAGCAGTTCAGTATCAATTTGTCATAATACTGTCTAGTATTAGTAATAGAATCTATAGAATCCTTTAAAACTGTTTGCATATAATGTGTATATTGTAATTACTTGTCTTTTGTTCATCAAATATAGTTATTGAATTAACAGTAATTTCTTTATACCAATATAAGTCATTGTAATCTATTTCATAAGTTCCTAAATGAACCAATTCCTATACATGCACAAATATTATACTACACCATACCATAATGTAAGCAGTTAGTGCATATATTAATATATTAGTCACCTTGATAAAATGGTAGATTGTTGGTGATAGCTCTGTAAACAGGAAAAAAACTGTAAATGCTAAAGTTTCTAATTAATGCCCGTTGCCTCGTCTCAAATGCATATGGTGCCACTGTCTTAGTCTCATACATTACAACATAGTATAATGCACTCAACAAACCTCTGCATGGTACAGAAAATACTCTAGAGAGCCTGCAATTGGCATATCGGCTGGATACAAGACATGTATGTGGCCTTGGAAGCAGCTGCAAAGAAAATAGTAAATATTAAAAGAAGAAGGGAGGTTCTGTGTCCAATAAGATTATAAGTTTGCATGTATATTGTATAATGTATTTGCTTACCCTTCTAAACGAGCTACACCTGGAAGCTAACATCTTCTATTTGGAGAATCAAAATCACCTAACGGGATAATTAGAAATTAGAATATACGGAATACTAGTAATAAAAGTTCGCAGTAAAAGTGCTGTACTTTACAAATTTATTGTAAAAGTGGAGATATGATGCGTTTAAACGGATCTTTATTAAATTTTTTTCTATCGATTACTAATGTTTTAGCTTGTGAACGAGTCTCCTTTATGTGAAGATGTTTCCGTAGGTAAATATGTTACTAGATTCTCTCCGGATCTCATCACTATAGCTGATGATGCACTCTTGCGGTGGCCACCAAGAATAATCTTTATCATTTAACACTCCTGCCAAGGTTGGAACTCAAACAGCACGAATGTATCAAGCCTAGCAATGCTTCAATAGAGCAATGCTTGAGAGATAATTCTCAGCCGAAAGCGAATGCGTCAACCTCGTCAGAATATTGCAGCAAATACCTCAAAGGGCATTACGTGGAAAGACAACTTTGGAGGGACAAATCAACGATACTATTCTGGTTTGTGGCCACTAATGCATTCAATCCTAAATGTACTGTGCACAAACGCACTAATATCAAAGAATGGAGCTACCTAACTGGTTCTTACCCACTGTAGATGATGCTTTAGCCCCTACTCAACAAAGTTGCATAGTATTGGTTTACTAGCAACTAATAGGAAATTTTATACTGGTTCATTCTTTGGTAAATTTAACACCAAGAGAAGAGTTGCAGTAGCACCACAACCTCTTATGGGAGATTCTACATTTGTCACCTCTACACTTGAAACAGTCCTTTATGGCTGTCCGCAACAAGTTGGAACCGGTTCATTTCCCTTTACGAAATAGGAAGCATGTTTACTATTTTGCCCGAGAGCCTGCATTTGAAGTGAAATCGAGGCAAAACAATCACTTATTCTCGAGTAATACGAATTTGTAAAACTGATGAAGGGAATAACCGACACCGACTCAATTTATACGATTTCGAACCTTCCCAGAAAGCTAGGATGACTTGTCCTCATGTTGTCAATAACAATGCACCTAAATATTATTATGATGATGTTTCATCAACTTACCTTCATTGGCCAGATAATTCTCAATTACCTGTACTTTATAGCGCACATTTTTTAATCTGCTGACAATGGTCCAGAAGGATCAGCAATTTGTAGTTCAGTTTTGATCCCAGTAAATCAGAAAGTCTTGTCAAGGATTTCAAAGATGGATGTAATTATGTACTGGATAAATAATGATAGATTGACAGAGAACCGAAGGACCATTTGCTTGTCCAGAAGTCCAGGCGAAACCGTACAGATGATGAGGGCCAAAGAACTATCCTAGCTCATTAAAGGGGACGCACTGCCAATTGGCGTGGTGCTTTGTTTACAGTTGACGAGAAAGCATACTCAGATTGCAGTAGATGTTTTTACCTATAATAGGAAACGTATGAGGTATATATGCTGGTACTAATAAAGGTTCTGTAAAAGCTTTCATTCATAATACTGGCAATAGTGTTCCCCAACAGTGCTTAAAGTCTTATAAGCCAGCCACAGTGGCAATCCAATTATCAAACTAATACTGAAATATTCAAATGAAAATGGAGTCCGAAGACTATATGTAACTGCTGAAAATCTCCTTGTTGATATTAGTCTTGGCAACGTTCTAAGTATTCATCTTGTGTGGAATGTCTAGAATCCAATGATCCATATTGTGCTTGGAATAGTGCCGACAATGAATTCATGCATTAACAAACTGCTTTACAACTATACTACTAAGATTTCAGAAGCCATAAAGCCACCTTCTAATCTTACAGACTTTTGTGTGAGTACTACCAAGCACAGTCATTAAGACTAACCTTCATGTCTTCCAGCCCCTACAAAAGACAACTAGAACTTATACTACATATTCTCAACTACAACTACTACTATTATTACCTGTACATTAAATGCTGGGATTAAACCTATCTTACCTATACCCTAGTACTACTAGTAGCAATACTCTCGTTGTGATTCCAACATTAAGTGCAAACCGTCAGTTGGAGGTTGTTGAAACTTCACCTAGCAAGCCAGCAATAGGACAGTTGGTGGGTTCTTTAGTAGGTGGTCTGCTGGTTGGTTTTATTATTGGTTATCATTGTAGTTTTATTGGACTCGCTTTGAAAAGAACTTTTATGAAAGATAACGTTCTGCACCAAGAACGCCTGATCACAGTTACAATAATGGAAATGGATCTGTTGGCAGTATGCCATTACAGTAGTCCTTCCAGAAGGTCACTATCAGAAAAAGTGGCGATGTTCCTCCCCCTCCCACCTCCCCCATCTGTATCTCCACCATTAGTAATGGTAGACAGTAATTAGAGGATGATGCCTATAAGTTATTTGCCTACAAGCGGTCCACCAAGTCGTTCTAATAGTGGAAGGAATCCATTTGGTCTAAACCAGAGGAAGGACAGAATCTACAAGATGTTGGAGCGAGTGACTCAGAAGCTAGTACTATGGAACAGATCCTCCTTTGTCACCCATCAATAGTTATTGTTATAATAGTCTTGTAGATTTTTTATTTATTTTTTTATTTTACATCAATCATCTGCTCCTCCTTTCACATATGGCACTAGTCTACCCAGTTCGGCACATTCTATAAACTGGTATACACTTTTTGATATAATGTTTTTGTAAAAGTCGAATCATAATTACAAAACACGAGCCCCACCCATTTAAAGTCTGCCTAACTGATTAACTATAAACCGCGAACTTTAATTGTTCACGTGCTCACGCAACTGGTTTTCGCGGATCCTCCACGCCTTCTTTCAACAAACCGGTCTTTTTCTGCCCTAGCCCCATGGCAAAAATATTCCTATCACCTGAAAGGAGTTTTTTTCCTCTATCCTGCTGCATAGTTTAGCCAGCTTTCTTTCTTCCTTCAATTATTCTCTCGCTTATATCTTCTATTAAAGGAGGCATTCGTATCTTTTCCTGGTATTTAAAACTGTTGTATACATTTGCAACATTTTTATGCTTTTAGAAGTGGATAAAGTAAAAAAGTTTAACCCCTTGTGAGGAGAGATCTGAAACGAGTAAGAAACATAGAAAAAAGCCTTACAAGTTAAAAGTGATTTATATTATCCACTTAATGTTTTTGTTCATGCTAATTTTTCATTAATTTAATAGGGTTGACCCTTTTCTACTGTTTCATGAGTAAGTAATGCTGCTTCTACTGAGCTGATAGACCCAGTTTTCGTGCCAACTACAACATTTGCTGATAGAGCATATCATTGCTGACTTCTCTCAGAAATTGGATATATCATTACTAGATTCTGTGTGTAACATGTTTTCTACTCAAGTTCTGGACATGAGGTAATATAAATTGTATATGCTCTGATGGAAAATTTGCATTTGAAGGCTCTTTATGATTTTTTAAGGTTTTTCTCTTTGCCAGTTATCCACCTGTTTATTTTTAACTTAATTACTTACAATTTAATATGTAATTAATCGTTAGAACAGTCATGTAACGTATTGTCATTATACACTTGTCAACATTACACTTGATAGTCCACATGACTTTACATTGTTTGCATGTAGCACTTTTGAAATTATATGAAGACTTAACTACAGTCTTTTACTTTATCCTTTTCCTTTGTCATGTACATTAGCAACAAGTAGCTGGTATAATTTTACACGAGTTTAAAGAACACCAGAAGCTTTGACTCGAGTGGACAGTATTCTGGAATTTTCTCAAGACCAACAAACAAAGGTACAGATGCATTATATGTACATTAGTTACTATAGCACTGTTGTCATTACTTTGACCTAGAAAAGAGGTCATTTTTTGTATAAGCAAAAGTGTATTTTCTTTTGTTTATGTGAAGTCCATATTAATTTTTGTTTTAGTTATCATAGCTCTTTATTAATTATATCACTTGACATTCCTCTCTGGACATGACACTATGTGCTACTACAAGAATATGTTTAAATGTAGCTGTGTGCATTGTCAGTTTGACTGTTCAAACCAGTTACCAATTCAATGTTCTTATCCTTGTAAACTTCCTGTACTGTTGTTGATATGTTGATGTTACTTGATAGTGTTTCTTTCAGAAGAAAGGTTGTTTGGCTTGTTGCTCGGTTTGCCTAGCATAGTGTTGCACTGTAATATATATATATTTCTTTATTTTAAGTTATGACTTAGAGGTGAGCTACTTAGTTTATTTAAGTCTATACAATATGATATTTACTTAGACTCCTGTGGTTTCTTTTGACATAACATTAATTAGTTATCTTAGAGATCTTTGGTTCAATTCCAACTGGTCCGAGTTTTCAGGATTTGTCTGTCTTTCTTGAATAACAATTGATGTGTTGGAACTTTCAATATTGTAACTTGGGACATGTGATGAGACAATATTCTGACACCCCTTGTAACGTGATTTTGTTAATACAGTCACTTTGAAAGAATATATATTGACTAAATCTGATGTCTCAGTATTTGTTAACTCTTTTTTTAATGACTCTATTTTAGTATCAATTGTAGATATTGTACAATATTCTTTCCTACTAAAGAAGATTATTACATTCTTTTAATTTCATATACTACTTTGATTTTCATTTTTAGTACTTTGCTTTTGCAAATTCTTGAAGCACTTATCAAACAAAATGGAAGATCTTACCAAGGAGCAATGTGAAGGTACATTAACATGGCTTGGCTCTTTCTATTATTGACATATTGTTACCTTATCCTTCACTGGTATTAATATATGTGTATGTAGGGATCAAGAATATATTGTAGGACTTATATAAAATATTCTTTCAGATCCAGAAACATAGCTGTAAGTACATTACACTTACAATGTATCATAAATATATATATACTGTTTATCATTATGGTTAAGCTTTATACCTCTCGTCTTTTTTAGTATGTAAACTATTGTTATGACTGTTTCACAGTCTTCAATTTCCTTTGTTTCCTCTCTTTTATGCATCTTTCCACTCTCTTTCATTTGGTCTTTTCTTGTTTACATTACATCCTTTCTTTCTTTATTGTTTAGAACAAAAAGTCTACCTTGCCAGTTAAATATTATTTTAGTTCAAATTGTAAAACACGAGTGGCCACGAAATTGGCCTACATTTATCAGTGACATTGTTGGGGCTAGTAAAACGAACAAATCGCTATGTCAGAATAACATGAACATCTTGAGACTATTGAGGTAAAACTGAAGTTAACCATTTGTTGAAGATTGAGGGTTTATTTTTCTCTCTTGTATGAAGAGGTATTTGATTTTCAGTAGCGTGGTCAAATGACACAAATGAAACGCTAAACATCTCAAGGATAGTATGTGTGGTGAATTCTCTCAAATATTTCAGCTATGTTCTTTTGTAATGTGAGTTTGAAATACAATAGACCATGTAATTTGTTGTATTCATTTTCATGTAGACAATTCTCAAAGTGTTCCACTTATCAATGAAACTCTTGAAACACTTCTCAAATTTTTAACCTGATTCCGTTTAGGATATGTTTTTGGAAACTCAAACTCATATCCTCTCATCTATAAAGATGACATTAATGCTACAACACCATAGAGGACTTGTTGTTAACAGTTGTTATACATGTACCATATGACAATAAAAAGTACCTACACATGTGATGAAAAATATTCTGACACCCCTTGTACGTTGACCATTTCATAGGTTACTATGAACAGAATAATACTATTATAATCTGATGTCCTTTGAATTAAAGTTTAGTCAAACAATCTCAATGCTAATGTTGTATGGTATTTGCTACTTCTTCTTCTTTTCTCCACTGTAGTTTTCTCAATGTGCCTGCCTTCAGAAATGTCCATTAAAATGTCTGACAGAAATTGGTTAGTACCAACAATTTTGTTATCTCTATTTTTATCCTATTCATCCATTTAGCTGGTATACAAGCTGAAGATCAATACAGTGAACACTTTGTGGTAATGTTCTCAATTGTTACTGACTCAATTAAAACAGTTGGTCCAGGTTAGACATCTTTTCGTTTAACTGTAATTTCCTCTTTCTTTCAGATGTTACCACTCTCAACCAACATCAGAGAGGCGTATAAAAATCGTCTGGACGGAACAGTTCTTCATTCAAATTTAGCGCTATTTATTTGTACCTTTCTCAAAGAGCATGGACAATTAGTATAGAACAAGGTATACAACATTTCATATATAATGTTCAACTGCTAAGCTTGGATCATCTACTGTTTACAGGCTGAAATGCAGAATACATTATTAGAATAAGTCTGCACTATCTTGTTGATTCTAAGCTCTTTTCTCTTGTAGCTCTTCATTACCTTGTATTAATTTCTGTTGTGGAGATAAGAGATATCTTTAAAATTTGTCTTGAATATTGGAATCATCTGGCATCTGGTCTTTATCGAGAGAATCCATTCTCCTCGTCTCATTCACCCTCTTCTCCCCCCCAGCAAAACCCACCTCAAAGACGTCAGCTATTCTATCCTATCCTATCAAAGGTAGTATTGTAATGGTCCTTTAAATATTAAATGGTCTTTTCAGATACTTCTTGTGATATGATCAGTCGATGGCTAATACCAGAAGAAGTCCATTGTTGTTTGAAACGAACAAGGGAAGTATAAGAGAAGTTATGAAAAGATACTGATGCTATCAATATGTACAAAACAATGAGAGAGACACTAGGTGATTTAGTAATCTCTGTGAATCAGTATGCTATTCTCTCTCTTTCTCCTTGTAGTGTATCTTACTCATTTAGATATTCTGATACTGAACAATTAATGACAGAAAACTCTACAGACAAGCTAATGGCTCAGATTTGTCTTGGAAGAATTTGAATACGTAAAGTAATTCATAGACTAGTTCCAATTGATTAGATTTACTATTCTTATGACTTCTGCTTTAATACACACACACACACACACATGCTACACTATCATGTGGAAAATAGTAAGAATTGATACTTAATTTCATACTTCTCCTCTTTCTCTTTCCTCTTCTTTGACCCCCCTCTCTGTTCCTTTAGTTTATGTTTGGGCTATTGGTTCTATGCAGTGGAGCTATGCATGAAGAAGATGAGAAGAGGTTTTTTAGTGACAGTCATAAGGTAAAGAACCTCCATTACTATAATTAATTCATTATTATTATAGGAACTATTAAGTATGTGTGAACAAAAGAAAGGCAAGGACATAAAGCTATTATAGCTCTTCTAATATTGTGTATATTGTTGGTCAATATCCTAGATTTTTAGGTATCTTAAGAAGGTTTAATATAAAGTTGATACTTTTGATCTTATTAGAGCACACTGGAGTTTTCTCAAGACAGTCCTTCCAATAAACTGTTTGAATTTATTCATGGTGAGTGTAAAAGGTGTATGTGTGTTTAATAGTTATATGATCTTTTTCAAACTAATATTATAAACTCATGAAGGAGTACAAGATATGGCTTGGTGATAACATTTATAAAAATAGCCAAAATGTAGAAGACTTTTGTTCAGGTATATCTCTCTCTGCTATCATAGACAGAACAAATGAACGTCTTGTTGCCTTTTTAGGCTTCAAACCTCAGGAGGTGATGCCATTTAAGAGGAGATTTTTAAATAAACATTAGAGCTATCCTATGTGATTTAGAACCACATCAAGTTCATACTTTTTATGAGGCTGTTAGGCTACATGATCAAGCACAAACTGTAAGCTATTGTATACCTGTAATATCTTCATATCTCTCTCACTCAACTCTTGTAGGATGATGTAGCTCAGAAGAGACTTATAGAGAAGTATATGCATTAACCCAATGAATTGTGGACAGTATTAAATACAAAGAGCGACAGCTGTGAGTTGTAGTGTACATAGTGAGCTTAATTGTAATCAACTCATTGATTATTGTAGATTTGTACTGTCTTACAACATCCTGAGTGCATCAAGCATTGTTGGTCCATGTTCTTAAGGTATTTAATGTCAGAGCATGTACAGCTGGTAGGACATCCCTTTGTAATTCAGGTAAATAATACTTGTGTTAGTGGTAAACCACTCTTTTATGTGTTACAGCTGGCAAGAATATATCTCTTGACCTTTTAAACATTTACAAGTGTCTTAGTGAGAATATATCAAATGCTGTAGTAGCTGGAGGTGTGGTCATTATAACAACTATGAATAAGTATTAAACCTGCCTTCCCTCCTTTCATAGGTGAACATGTTACTAAAGCAACCATTAGTAGCTGGTATGAGAACAGTTAAGAAAGAGACATTGAAATTACTATCATTGTTGGGTATCTAAATGTCAGACACAGCTATGGTAAGTAGTTAGCATTTATGAATCTGATTTTATTGTCCTGTCTGTATTTTAGGTACATGATCACGTTTCTACCACCTTTATGGATGCTATCCTCATTGACTATCATAAGAATGTACCACAAGCTAGAGAACCAGAGGTCCTTGAGTACTGTGACATTTATTTGTCGATAAACTGCAGTAAAACAAATTTGTAAATGCAATAATAGTCAGTATGTAGTCTATAATGGTAGAGCCTTTAACTTGTAAAAGACTGTTTGTATAATTTATTTTCTATGTATTATATGACAGATAATGCTTTTTTCTTTGTATAATATCATGTCTTTATTTTTATATTAACGTACAATTATGTACTCTTTCAGGAACAAGCCACTAGTAATGTACCTACTATAATGGAAGCTCTGTTTGAATGTTACTCTTGAAATGTTAAAACAAAGTCTTGAAGAGTTTCCTGAACATCGACTGCACTTCTTTCGAATGTTACAATCTTTTTACCTCAGCATTGTTTTTCAGGTAAGTTTCTTAGAGCTGCTACAATAAACTCTCTTTTCTCTTTTTATTTAGCTCTGTTGCAAATTCCTGCTGAAAGATTTAAGCTCTTTATTGATTCTGTGATATGGGCATTTAAACCACAATGAGAAATGTTGGAAAGAATAGGGTCAGTACTTGATCATCATCTCTATGCATAATACAACATTAACCCTTACATATATAATTCATAATATAATAATGTACTAATATTATAAAGTTAGTTTTTGTTAACCTTCCTTACTTGCTCTCTCTAATAAGACGATAATCCACTTGTGTGGAATTAAGATAGTTGATAAGAGCTATTGATGGTGTGACATATAATTATTATCCTTTTAATATCACCTCCTCTTTCAATGAAGAACTCTACTCAGTTTTATTTCGGCAATTGTCTAGAATAATATTCTGTTTATATAATTGAGTTTGAATTTCATTTCTTTAGGTCTTCATATTCTCTTACTCTCCTTCAAAAGTTCTCTGTCTCAGAAGCAGCTGCTGCAGATTTTTTTCAAAACTGTTTGTTTATGGACCTCATGGAACATGTGTTTGCTGTAGTAACTGATACATCACACACTGCAAAGTATGTAAAGAGGGGAGACCACACTTCTAATTAAAGCTCCTTTCTCCCCTATGTTACTGTCGCCAGGTCTGACCATGCCTGCTACTATTCTAGCTCTCATGTTCCCATTGGTGGAGGAAGACAAAATACCCGGGTACCACTGTTTGACCTGCTACAGTTTCAATTACAAGTAATGCATATTTGTTCAAGAATATGTAGTCACATCTCATCAAACAAGCCTTCACTCACTTAACAGAGTAAGGAAATTTAATATCATCACAATATTATTTAGTATTTGTTATGTTAAATTATGAATAATATTTATTTTTTATTTTATGCTACAGTCTCAAGTCAAAGTGTGTTGTTGAAGGATTGTCTTTTTGAACAAAAATATACCTAGTTTAAGGAGCACCTGAGAGATTTTCTAGTGCAAATTAAAGTATGGAATTGTCAATAATTGATGTCATCTCTTTCTCTCTTTTATTTTCTAGGGAGTTACTGGTGAAGATTCCCACTGACCTGTAAAATCTTGAAGCAAGAGAACTTCAACTTGTACAGGAACAAGAGAGAAAGCGTCAGATCCTTTTGGATGTCCCAGGAATGATCAATCCTTCACGATCGACCAGATGAAATGCAAGAATGATATGTTCTATTTTGCCGCGTCTCTTTTCGTTCATCTGTTTTTTCGTCCTTTTTTGCCGCTTTCTGTACTTAATCTGTAACTTTTTTAGAACAACTATTAGTGACAGACGTTATAAATCATGTGCTACTAGATACTCTTTCTTTTGCCTTTTTGTTGAACTGCGCATGCGTCGTTTCAAGCCCCACCCCCCAACCCCAGCAAACACTGGTATCATACAATTTCAGAGTAATATTGTTTTTCTTTTTGTTTGTATGTGCAAGATGTAATTTATTCCATTTTGATGGTAATTCTTTATTAAAGGATACACTGTGAAGCCAGAGATTGATTTGGTATTTGGTTGAAATTTTTAAAATAAGAACTTGTTGCTGCAATTTGTGACATAATTATTATATCAATAAATAATATTAAACATGTAAATGCTTAATAAATTAAAGTGATGTACACGCTACACAGCTAGTAAGATTTAATGTTATGTGTTACATAGCTTCATGTCTTTTACAAAATAATCTTAATATGTTAATTATTTGTTAATTTGTGTGTTAAGTTTATGGTTTTCTGGCTGGTTTGGTAGGAATGCCTCTGATAGCTTTGACTGTTTTTGAGTCGTCTGTTGATGATAATTAATATAACCACGACTCCAATAAAACTGACAAGGGAAATAGCAGCTAGTAATGTAAGAACGGATAATGGTTGGCTGTTAAATGCATCTCTTTTTTTTCAGAAGCAGGGTCCTACTGTTCATCAGTCATAGCTAGAGAAAAGAGAGAGAGAGAGATACTTTTTAATACAGTAGCTAGTTCAGGGATTTTTATCTTATTCTTTTAGTTGTAATGTATATAGTTGGTAATTTATTGCCATTTGGTTTACTAATACGGGCAATGGTCTGAATTGATAATTTCATTGATGGTTGGTCCACTATCAGAGTTGAATTTTTTGTCCATATTTGTTAGAGTGAGAGTCAGGACAGTAGCATTTCTATAATATAGACAACCCCTTAACAATGTGTTATAATGTATCTATTGTTGAAATATAAGGCTATTATAGCTTGTGTGTGTGATATGTTGTATCCATTCAAAATCACTTATCAATTTTTCCATCATCTTATACTGACCATCCATTGTGTCATGTTTATCCATTCAATTATTCTATTCCAAACTTCATTCATTGCTGACTGTCATCTGTCATTTAACTATCTTAATGTCATCTTTCATTTCTATATCCATCCAAGCCCTCCATCCAATTTCTACTTTACAGAGATGATGATTATCAGCAGTAATTTCCACATCCTCTAAAGATACCTGCTGATCTTTTAAGTATACTCATTAACTCCAATGAGAATCATCCCATTTTGCTTTGACTTCCTTATAAGGTACATTTAACACCAAGGCTAAGTTCTTGGTGATATCTCCAACTGCTGTCGGTTGTGTCTGAGGGTTGCTAGGTGGGTTAGTCCTGTTGCTAGGCAACTGTGATGATGGTGGAGATTGTGTGGGCATGTCATTATGCGTTGGCATTTTGGAGGTAAAGTGACTATATTAATATTGTTTAGCTGTGACATTGTAGGAGTGACCATATTAATGTTATCTGGTGACATTGTAGGAGTGACCATATTAATGTTATCTGATGACATTGTAGGAGTGACCATATTAATATTGTTATCTGGTGACATAGTAGGTCTTCCCTTTCTATAAACAAAGTTAAAAGAGTCTGATGTATAGTATACAAAATACTGAAATAGACATTACAATATTGTCTTGTTAATGTGACAAACATTTTTGATATGAATGGTGCTCAACTTTTCAGACAAAACAAAAGCTAATTTTGCCATTTGTTTGCATTTGATTATAGTAGATTTATAAAATTTCTCATATAATATACACAACAGAAGCACAGATGTAATACATGTGGTCAATCCTGCTGTTGCATACACCAATACCCACAAATTTTTATCTGTGTCTCTCCTGCATTCACTCTGGTTTACTCTCTCTCTTTTCTCTCTCCTCTCTCTCTCTCGTCTCTCTCTCTCTCTCTCTCTCACTCTCCCTCTCCTCTCTCTCTCTCTCTCTCACCTTTTTTCGCATATGGGACAGCATTCATCCTTCTGGTATATAATAGCTTACACCATCATCACACTTTTGTGTATCACACATTTTCTCAGCACAAGATATCTCTCCATCTCACATCTACAACAATAGACGACAAGGACCCTGGTTCCCATCTCTGTCCTTCTTCATATTTAGTTTCCGACTCTGACATACAGCCTGACAGTGTATCACCTGGATTATCATTATCTTAGGAGTGAACACCATTGAAGGTTCAAAACACCCAGGGCAACATTCTCCCTCATGTATGTAAGTACAGAACAGTCACTTAGCTGGGTACAGTTCTTATATGTGCATCGAACACCCTCTGGGTACAAGTACATGTTTTACATGGTGTTTCCTTCCATGTTTCATTGTAAGAGTGTAAAGTGCCCTCATAGTTACAACCTGTAATAGAATGAGAAAAGTGTGATGAAGATAAAATGAAGTTTCTATGAAAAAGGACATTAAATTTAACTATTTGGAGGACATCTTTTTAGACACTATCTAATACTTAGTCATATTTTCAACCTCTGTATAGAGACGCCTTTATATTAAAGAAAGTTCCCAAGCTCTTAAATTGTCTGCTCTAAAGAAGTTTTTGCTGAATAAGGTTGACAATTTTCTTTGTACAGTACTCAAATGCTATCATGTACCCAAAAATACCTCAACCATAAACGTACTTCTCTCACAGTGATATTCATAACAGCATTTTCCTTCATTTTCCTTAGCTATTTCTACCATAACTAGTTCCTAACTGTGGACATTGTGGTGGTCTAGCACAGAGTGATATATTACAAACCATCTGTCCTTGATTGGGACAACATCATCATAAAATGAATGTCCTTCTTCAAAATACATTCCTGCAGGACAACCTTGTTCTGCCACTTGAGGAGGACACTTAACATCATTACATTTCTTTCCTATTAGAAAAGAATTAAATTATTTAGTTTGTATAATTAGAGATAATTAAATAAAGAACATTTTTGTTACTTTTGACAGCTTCATGACATTCATCAAGTGTTGTAATATGGTAGTCTTTGAGTGGACATGCATTGTTATAGTAACATTTGCAATCTCCATCTTCTTCTGTACATCCAAATGTTAAACAAGGAGTAATTCTAATAGAGAAATGAAACATTCTAAGCTGATCAAATTTCCATGATGAATATTTCAACAAATGTAGTGGACTACTGGTTGAGTCAATTTATTGCTCACCATAACATTTTCCTTCAATAGCTAGCAGAGTAAGGATCGTTTTGGTAAACAGAGAAGGTTTTCTAGGCATTCTCCCTCCAAATCTCCACATGTCTCCCCAACTCCTTTATTGCATCTTCTACAACAGCTGCATTGATCTACTTCCTCACCTTCAGCACCACACTGCCTTCCATTACAATCACATGGAGGACAATGTTTTAGGTACTAGATCTATTGAAGGTTGACCAACGACTAGTTATCCATTGTTACAGCAAGAAAAAGAAATTAAGAAACTACCAACTTGGTTTCTGGTTAAGAGCATATTGTTGACATGAAATATTGCTAAGCTAGAACCATAAACAGTCCAAGAACCTGTCTTGAAGTTGCTATACTTATGTAGAGTGTCTCTCGTTGTAAGTTTTCAACAGTAAGCAGGTCAACAAAAGACTCATTGTCAATTCATCACATCATTTTGCCTACACAATACCTGATGTTGTGTCCCCTTGAGTTTGTACCAACAATAACTTACACAAACAAATCAGTTTACAGTTACTTCACTTCAGTCTGAAAATTTAGACTCAATATTAATATTAAGATAATTCTTAAACTGGAGTACACTGCCAATATAGTGCAAGTGAAAGCTGTCCACAGTTAAATGTCATTCATGGTTCTGTTAGGTTATCAATCTGTTCTATACTGCTAACCTCCATAAACCCAATCCAACAGCTCCTGTATAATGAAACAGAACAGTGTTAATATCACCATATCAGAATCTACATATCTCCTGGCTGTTTCAGTACCTATACTTATAGCCAAGAGCCAATAGCGATTTCTATTTTCCTGGTGACATTTTAGCTCTCTGGTACATTGCGTAAGTAGCTCTCCACCAAAAACATCCAACAGCTCCTGTTACTTTACAAGCAAAACAATCTCTAGATGAGACTGACTGTGACTGTGGTTACATCATTACTGATGGTATGGAGGACATTACCCTCATATTGAAAGATAACAATATTCATAGTAGGTAAGCTTAACAATTAATAAGGTAATTATAATTGAGGGCGTTGGCTGATACCCACGTGAACGGAATTCCATATGATGGCTGGTAGTTATGCTAACTTATTCCTCCTTTGACGGATGCTGAGAGCTGTAGCGGTTCATACACGGGGCACAAGGTCATAGAACCAAAAGGAGATACGACAGCCTCCCACAACTTGAAAAACTGGGGTATTTCATTAGAGATGATGACAAAACTGGATTGACTGTATAATTTTGGTTTTCAGGTTCAATTTCTTATTTATAAAGAGACTGTTAAAATTTTGAAAAGTCTTATTTCCTAAATTTTTATCCAAGACATGTTTATTTTGTTTATTTTTTTGTTTGTTAGAGCTTCAGGTTAGTCTTCAAACTGCAAACCATTTTGATATGATTTTATATTTTATTTCTTTCTTTTAGCTGAATACAATTATTTATACACTGGTTTAATTCCAAGTACTTTTTATGCATCTCTTACTGGGCATGAGCATCAGTATTCAAAGAGAGTGTGTATCAACTGTGATCATTGTGTGTCAGCTTGTATTGTAAGTGAATATCAAGTGGAATCAATATTGTGTTAAGATACATCATTATAATGTAGTGTAAGAGTGCTGTAGATTTAATGGCCTATGTAATTTATGTTCGTTGGAGATCTTTGCTGACTCGTCATCTCCAGACACTTTATTTCAAAGATCTAAATTATTACAGATTAAATGTAATAGAGAAAGTTGTCGATAATCCGTAAGTGACATTACAAACTTGTATCGTTTTTAATAATTTTCTTTTAGCGATAACGTATTACTCAAGATGTTGAGCGTTTTGTAATGAACTAGCTATTCAAATTATTCCTAACTTGCTCTGTGGCCATTTGTACTTGCTATTACACATACAAAACATTTGTTACGTGAGTAATATTAAATGATCCAATATTTGCTGTTTTTCTCTGACCTTTTTATTGTACCAATCTAATAATGTAATACTTATACATATGTTTAATTGTAGTCATCAATATTGCCATATAGATCTATTATATAATTTTTAGTGAAATATTTGACCTTTTCCACAAATAATATATGATCCAATACATTATGTATATGACCTGACTGATTGTCAATATCTAAACTTTCTCTGCTCTTTCTTCTAATTTGATGATACCATAAAATAGTCTAGCATATATCTGAGCATATTAATAGATCTTGTGTTTAGTTGGAGATTAAAACTGAAGTAAGCATGTAACATCTTTGAGTAAATATTGAGAAATGTTTGTCACTATCAGTATTGTTAAACAAGTCTGTACTACACAGCCTATATTGCATCAGCACAAATGTGGTTTAAGCTTCACCTTGATAACTTGAGCCTGGTGATTTCCCTAACAACAGGATTGTGGGTATATGTTGGATGAACTGAGTGGGCTAGTGTTCCTCCTCACTAATTAAACTCATACATTTGTCATTACATTAGATTATATAACAATGTTTATTATATCTGATCTCTTACTTTTAGTATGGGATTATTGGAGTGTTGGCTATCTATGGTCTTTTATCATATCTACTACAATTAACAAGTTTCTCATGGGACCTGTGATCTCTCGTATTGTCACACAAGAAAAGAGAGAGGGAGACTTTAGGTAACAATGGATGCATAGAGTTAAATGGACAGCTTAGTACACAACAGTGCTTTCGTTTTTTTTCCATTAGATTTCATCATGTACAAGTACGATCAATTCAGAGTCTATAGCATTCTATGAGTAAGTTAATCACATGATATTGACATGACTATCACATGATATATTCACATGGATACTTACTTTAGTGGTGGATCCATTGGAAGCAGAAAAGGCCAGAGCATTAATGGGAGTAAGTTAACAACTTTTAATATTACTAACTAGTTTTGTTGCTATAGAAACTGTTCAGTACTCACATTAGTTTGGCTCATTGGACATTCCTTAAATTGTATATAAATAGTTTATAATTTATTAAGGTAACTTGTATCTCTTTTAATTATAGTTTCTGTTAATTTATTTGATTATCTCAGTTTCTGTTATTACATATATTTATTGGGTATGTTCATCTTCTCTGGTGGATTGAGTCACCTCTCTCATCAGCACTGGCTGGGAAAATAAGTGAAGTACATTTATTATCATATTACTATATAGTATTACATTTGACTTTGTTCTTGTAGGTTGCCTTTTTCTCTCTCTATCTTCTAAACAATTTCTCTATACTGGTAGATCAGCTCAAGTAATATTGCTGACTTAGCAGGATATATCACAGGTAAAGTACAATGTTTTACCATGGTTACTAGTACATTTCACTTGTATTTAGAATTGGTCATCTTCTTGAGGTACTAACAAACTAAACACTTACATCAGCTGCTACAACTACAATAGTTTCCTCCATGGACTTGTCTGATAGTAATCTCATCTAATGATACTTAGATGATTTCTTATAACAACAGATCACAGACAATAAGGTATACTCTTCTCCATTACTATTCAAATGTGTCATTTCTTACATTATTATTTAATAATATAGTTTACTATATTGTATGTTCTAGGTACTCCATAGCTGAACCTGGTCCTATAGTAGCAGCCGTCTTTGAAGATGTCACTATAGTCTCCTCCTGGTTGTACTGATATTCCCTAGTGGCAAGGTTATAACAGACATCAAATTGTGTGTGATAATCTGGTGTATTTTTAAAGGACTAACTTTCAAATTTGAAAGAGGCAAAATATTCTCATATCAGGAACATCAGGTACACATGTTATTATTGAATGGAATATTAATCTTTAATAGGGTCTGGTAAAAGTTCTATATTAAGGGTTCTAAAAAAGCTATGGCAACCATTAAAAGGTATATTAATACAGCAGTACCTCTATTAGTAATGGTTCAATGTTCTAACTACAATATACGGATGTACTTCATTATTAATCTATTACAGGGAATGCTTATATCTGTGTTTAATTGAAGCTAATACTGAAGTGATGTTCATACCTCAAAAACCTCATCTAACAATAGGTTCATTAGCTGATCAAGTATGTAATAATGACATAGTTGCTCATATGATAATCACATGACAATCATCTAATCAAAATAATTGGTATTAGTGTCATCACTTATAGTCACTGTCTATTATAATAGGTGACATTTATCCACATCAAAACCAAAAGAACTCAATGACACAACTGATAATTTAACTGTAATTTATATTCAATATCTGGTACTATCATACTTTGACTACAATATCATATCACTCAATATGATTATGTCTTATTTGAGAATAGAAATAATGAAGCATTAAGATTGGCTTCTAGTAAGTTATTCATTACTCATCTGTTCATCAAATGGTACATTTTATAGTTATCACTAAGAAAGATTAGGAGGAGTTGATGTGATATTTGATGGTAACTGGTGAGTTACTACTACTAGATTAAGTGAACAATTCTCTCCTCTCTCTCTCTCTCTCTCTCCCTCCTCTCCCTCTCTCCCTCTCCCACTTTTCAGGAATGACTATGTATCTCCAGGTGAAATGCAAAAAATAGCATGTTGCCGACTCTTCTACCACCAACCATCTTTGCTCAGTAAGTCGTTATAAAATGGTAGTATGATAATTCATATAAAGTGTGCACTATTGAGTGTTATCTTTTTTTAAAACTATTCTAGTACTGATGAGGTTTACTATCAGCACTAAGTGAAGAAAGATGACATTATTTCTATATCCAGTATTCATCAAATGGTACTACGTGTTTTCTTAGTATTGGTCATAGATCCTCTATTAACCAGTTTTATTCTCAAACTATGTGTATTACTGTATATATATCTTATAGTTATCATACAAGTGAGAGTGACGTTAACTGAACAGGGACAGTATGGAAGGTTAGAATCTAGGTGAACTAATAAATGGGTGTTTTGTATTATGTAACTTGAATCTTGTTGTATTACTAAAAGGCTCGCATCGTTATAAGACCCATTTATATTTGTTTGGAGTTTTGTTAATATTACTAAAGATTCACATCTCAATTGTACGATAATATTAAATAAATAAAAAAGTACAGTCCGTGTGACCTCTACTATATTTTGAGGTTTTATATTAAGTAGAAAATGATAATGCATTAATTTATAATGAATAGATATTATATTACACAAATACAAGCAACATACACAATAGTCTGGATCAAGATATGACTTAAATCTCAATTCTACTTTATGTATAGTATCTGTTGGTGGATCTTGTCCCCTCCAGAGTGCAGGACGACGACCATAATCAGTAACATCTATACTCCAGTTTTGAGCTTAGCAATGAAATCTTCCATTTTATCTTTATCGACTAGTACATTAACGCCAAGCTTGTTTGCCTTTGTCTTTACCACGTACTAAGGTAGATTCGATAAAATTCAGTGAATATACGATCCTCCCAGGTACATGTAGAGTCTATTTCACAGGTCTCAGTGGCTGTCTTACTACAACGAATATCTGTAAATTCACCTAATTTTGTAGTTTGTCCTGATGATAGCTTTTTTATTGGAGTAGTTATGGACATATTTGTTTGTTTCATCAAATTCATTAGCCTCATAATATAACACAGTGCAGTAGCTTCTTCGTTAGCACCACAGGAACACATACTTCGAGTATATTCCTTGTTTCTCTTGTGTGATGTCCACAAGATGGGATACCAAGGTCATCTAAAGCGTTGACACAAGCTTTCTTTAATCCATTACCAGAATAACTACAACAGAGTGTATTATAAATTTTTTTCCTCTGAAGCAATCCATATATAGATCAAAGATATCCTGGAATGTGATGACAACCATCTTTAAAACACCAGTTACCAGTGCTCTTCTCTCCATGACCAGTGTACCAGATAACAGCTAAGTAATTAATATATATCATCAATGTAATCTATACATGTCTCTCTTACCTCCATCTTGTTTATAGTCGTTAAGAAGTTCCTTATCTTCTCCAGATAGTAATCTGTTTGGAGTGTTCATTCCTGGAAGATTGACACAACTAATACTTGATGACAACGTGGACTTTTTTTTCACAAATTTTCCTAATAATGTCAATCTCCTTTGTCATCCATGGGTTAGATCCTTCTTTATCACTGGGTAAAGTTTGTGTGCAACTTGAATGGTTTGGAGAATCAGAAAAGACTCCAAATGAACCGATGATCAGGGAGATCAGTTGTTAACAGGATGGGAGATGTGCCAGTCTGGAGTATATAATCCAGTAGCAGTGTCATTTTCTAAGTCACCAGTACCATCACTGATAACATCTTTCTTTAGTTTAGACATTGGACAGTTGACTATGTTGTTGTGGAGCTATAAAGTAAGTAATGAAATAAACAATACAATTGACTGTACTCTAATATATGTTACTAGACAGTAATTATAGTTATAGTGTTATTATCATTACTAACCTGTCTGAGAGATAGTTGAGATAATAGAAGAGTTATCTAGTGGAAGAGGTTGGTCTTGATACACTTCTGTATGTATTACCTTAAATAGAAATGATACTTTATATTATCTTATACAAATAAACACATTAGTCTTACCTCTCTCTTTACACTTTTCTCAACTTTCTCTCATTGGGGACATAGTGAGAGAGACTGAGAACATAATACCAGAGTCTGATTCTACTATGAGAGAAGTGAGTCATTATAATATAAAAGCAAGTTGGAATTAAAAATTTTTAAGTTAATGTGCTGGTGTGTTTCTCTGATAATGACATATTGTATAATTATTATATACATTTGTCATACTAGTACTTCATTGTAATAAGGAATGAGTTAAGATCAATGCTAAAATATAATTGGTCTTAACTCATTTAATATATGAGACAACCCTGTGCTATTAGACTTGGAGGAAATACTATGATGAGTTTATACTAATTACAACTCTCATTACTAGCTATAGTGATCCAGACTGCATATTCATTAAAACCAACAACAGGCACCTTTTGTTTGCTGTACACTAGACTCTAGTTTTCTAGTAATGTTTTCTTGTATTTGCAGTTGAGTCTCAACTTTTTAGTCTCCTTACAGGAGTTTCTAACTTCCTATAGATTATAGACATAATTATTAACAAAACAATTAAAAATGTGTCTAATACTACTTATCTCTTTACCTCATCTCTTCTTTTGTTATCAGTAACATCCTTCTCTAATTCAGACAGTTCTTGAGTTTGTTGTTGAACTATAAAGTAAGTAATCATTAGAACATTGAGTAATATTGTATTACTATGTATATGTTCACTGATAGATAGTGTGACCTCTTCTTCTGGGCTAGATCGTGTTTGGGTCTCTTCAAGTCCTTGACTAGATAAGGCTTGTTGAGGGTCTGACTAATAGTACCAGGAACATCAGTAATATCTGAATCAGATTTGTAAAACTTCATTAGATGTTATCTGTAAAACATATATACAATAATAGTAAAACATAAGAACATATTTACTGATATATTATTATATATGTATTAAATATTTATGATTATTAAATGTCTATACCTCTTTCTCTCTCTTATCAAGAATAACTTCATCTCCAATCATGTAACAAGATCACTCCAATATCAAAGAGATATGGCAGTCTTGTCTTTGCCATTTTCTCTAGTGCTCTCATTAGTATTTAGGAGCACACATAGTAACAATAATGGAAACATTACCCACATAGCAAAGATGAATATATTGAGAGTAGTGAGGAATACATTTTTAACAATTCTCTCAAACTCTTTCACTGTGAAATGATCAACTGAAGACCACCTTAATTTCAGAGTAATGTAGGATTACGCTCTAATAACTCAGCTTCTTCTTTAGATCTTGAGCAAATTTAGCACTCATCAATTTCTTACGATAGTTTTGTTCTTCAATCTCATATTCTTTAATAGCTATTAGTGCATCAGAGAGTTTGTAATAATCAGTAATAAGTTTAAGGATCTCTATATTAACTGGTGAACAAGCTTATGAACTGCAACAAAGACACGGAATAGGTTTCTGCTTTTTCAATTTCTTTCTTCAATGGATAAGACAGATAAGTAACTCCTTGAGATCATCACTTTAATACTAGATGACTCAACTATGTTTTTAACTGTTTTTACTAAAGATCCCAACTTTCCTTGCATTATAAACAATTATCAATTCAATATCACCAACTGTAACTACTGCTTCTAAAAAACAAGTAATATTATCAGTATATGTGATCATTATGTACACTCACTTTGTACATATTGTTGATCTGTAGGTTGAGCAGTGTTATTAGAGATGACTCTATAGATATAGTCGGTTCTCTTGAAGATTCACTTTGTACCACCTGATGCTGCTCTGTTAAATGATATATATACAATGTTATAGTAATTGAATCATTAAAGTATTGTTTTGTCTCTCACCACATTCTGTCTTCATTTCTTCAGCAATAGCACTAAGTAATGGAGGATGACATTGTAATACTGAGATAATCTTCATTAGGTTAGTGCTATCAATAGCCACTCCTCCTCTTAATTCATCTAATAGATGATTGGTTCTCATTTCACGACTACTGTTCTCAGATGTAGCTTTTATCAGAGTCCATTCTGAGATTAATTCAGCTGAGTATAGGTCAGCAGCTAATGTGACTGGACTGGTGATTGCACGTGACAATCTACCATAGTATTTCTGTAAACACTTGATATTCCTTAGTAGAAGGTATAAAGCTGTCAGTATACTAGTAGCCATTATTGTGGTCTCTGTTTTTAATAGATTCAGTTTTTTTCACATCACACACCTTTCAGTGGAAGATTACCAATATCATCATATTATGATTTATTATTTAAAAATGTATATGTCATTAACTCTCACTGTCTTACATATAGGCAAAGCTTACAGTACTTAGTTTGTTAATTACTGGTATATGTAATTGTTCTCTTGTTTTATTGTATCACATATATTATATAATATGTAGTATAATATACGACATATTGGTAAGATCTACAATCTTACCAACATATGGTATATTACTAACATCGTTTATTTGGTATGTAATATTATAGATTAGTATATCTATTGTTAGTTATATGTTATGTATAGATAACTATAACTACAGGGACTGAGATAAAACAAGTATCACTTTAATCTATATTTACTTTTTATTCCTTACCTTTCTGTTTATACAGAAGTTTTGGTCAACAATTTAGGAAGAGATCACAAAAGGGTTGTGGTCAATACACCTACAATATGTGATGATTAATATGTGGGAAATTCCCACTAGTATGTATAGATAACCACAATATACTTATAATTACATTATATTATATTATAGTAATTAGATTAGTACATGCATACTATATATAGGTTACTGTATTTATAATATGTAAAAAAACTATATCTAGAAAGTGTAATATGTCAATTTACCAAATGTTATACTAAGTATTATCATTATAAATATTATACTAGGTATTATAAGTAATTGTATTTATAATAGTTAGTACAATAGTTAGTATCTGTTTATTTATATTAGTCTTCTGTTTATTCTGTTGTCTTTTTTGTCATTCTATTCATCTATTCATCTGAATGTCAGTTGATTTGGTGGCAACTGATAACTTTAGATTTTAATAAATGAAATGTGTGGTATCATCTCTCTTGTCAGGAATGACTATGTATCTCCAGGAGAAATACGGAAGATAGCATTTGCTTGACTCTTCTACCAAAACCATCCTTTGCTAGTAAGTCATTATAAACAGTAGTAGATAATTCATATAAAGGTTGTATGATGAGACTATTGAGTGTTATCTAATTCTAGTAACTGATGAGGTTACTTCAGCACTAAGTGAAGAAGATGAACATTATTTCTATACCAGTATTCATCAAATAGGTACTGCTGTCCTTAGTATTGGTCATAGATCCTCTATTAAACAGGTATTATTATCAACTATGTAGTATTACTGTATAGTATATCTTATAGTATCATCAGTGAGAGTGACTTTAACTGAACAGGGACAATGAAAGTTAGATATAATGAACTAATAACTGGCATTCTATTATTAAATGAGATATTGGTTAAAGGATCATATATTTGACAAAAATTACATACAACAATAATAGTATTTTCCTTATAATTAATGTATAAAGTAGCTATTTCATTAAAAGCCCATATATTACCTTTTGTATATTCTGTTGTAGGTTGTCTACTACATATAACCAAATCGTGAGTCTATTTTTTTGTTTACTATATCTTGTGGAGGATCTTTACCCCAACCAGATTCAAGAACTTTACAAATAATCACAACATTTATGTTCCCACTGGCAATTTTAGCTTTGAAATCTTCTACTTTTATCTTCATCAAAACCATCACATAATGGCAGGCTGCAAACCCTTCATCTTCACTCTGAAGTAGGTAGACAAAACAACGATATAAACGAGCCTCCCAGGTGAATGCAGAGCGTACTTCACATTTCTCAGTGGTTTCTTGCTACAACGAATATGTGTAAATTCACCTAATTTGTAGTTTGTCCTGATGATAGCTTCTTATTGTAGTAAGCCCATGACAAATTTGTTTGTTTCATCAAATTCATTAGCCTCAGTAATATAACACAGTGCAGTAGCTTCTTCATTAGCACCACAGGAACACCATACTCTGAGTAATATTCTTTTGTTCTCTTGTGTGATGTCCACAAGATGGGATACCAAGGTCGTCTAAATTTTGACACAATCTTTGATCCAATTACCAGAATAACTACAATCAGAGTGTATTATAAGCTGTTTTCTCTGAAGCAATCCATATACAGACCAAAGATGTCCTGGAATGTGATGACCTATCTTAAAACACCAGTTACCAGTGTTCTTCTCTCCATGACCAGTGTACCTGATGATAGCTAAGTAATTAATATGTATACCATCAATGTAATCTATACATGTCTCTCTTACCTATATCTTGTTTACAGTTAGTTAAGAAGTTTCCTTATCTTCTCCAAATAGTAATCTTTGGATTGTTCACTTCCTGGAGGATCTAACAAACTAATACACGATAAACAATGGGGATTTTTTTCATATAATTTCTTAATAAGGTCAATCTCCTTTATCATCCATTGGTTAGATCCTTCTTGATCATTGGGTATAAGTTTGTGTGCAACTTGCATATTTTGAGAATCAGACACTTCTCCACATGAACCAATAATCAGGAGATCACATGTACCAGGAGGAAAATATCGCCAGTCTGGAGTATATAATCCAGTAGCAGTGTCATTTTCTAAGTCATCAGTACCATCACTGATTACATCTTTCTTTAGTTTAGGGACACATTGGACAGTTGACTTTGTTGTTGTGGAGCTATAAAGTAAGTAAATGAAATAAACATACATTGACTGTACTCTAATATATGTAAACTGTAAAGTAACAGTTAATAAATGAACATTTCTATAATCTATTCTTATATATATACATATGTATTAATTGTGAGTGGGAAATGTTTTATTATTATAATATCATTGTTGTAACCTAATTTGGTCAAACTCCACCCATCACTGATGTCAAGTCTTCATAGTCAACAATACAATGATATGAATAGTAATGCTATTAATATATCATCCCTGTTTGTGAACCTTTTGTGACCTTGTTTAGTCAAAAACTCTTCCATTACTGATTTGTATACATAAAGGAGAGGAGAGGGATGGAAACAGAAATGAACAATAAAACCATCTATTAGTTAAAAATTATGGTGTAAAACTCAGCTAAGGAAATATATTTTCATTAACAAGAACATTAGCTAGGGAGTTTCTTTAATTACATCAGTAAGCATATTCCATACCATAAACACTGCCAGTAATCTAATAAAAGACTTTGAATTACATTAGTATTTGACAAGAGGTACATAACACAGATGAAATCAGCATACATCTTACTGATACGTATAATTCATTTCTGTTTCCAATCCCTTTCTCTTCATTTATTTACAGTCTTTTCAAAGATATATTCAATAATAACATATACTGCTATGAATAGTAATATTATTCATATCACAATACTGTTGTGACCTAATTTGGTCAAAACTCTACCCATCACAGATATTCATTGATATATCCAATAACTATATCATATTTATACATTAAATTAGTTTCTACATGAGAACTTCATATAAGAAGTAATTTAAATACTAACATAATTTAAGGTAATATCCAGAGGTCTAGGCAGACGAAGTTCACACTTCATTAGTTAATATTGATCTACATCCTTAACATTAATAACATATGAACTTTCAGTACTGAACCATACATTGACTTTTACATTACTTCATTGATGTAATATAGTATACAAGGGAAATGGTAGGAGGAGAAGAAGGTAGATGTTGGTGTGTTTAGTATATGATCATCATGATATATAATGAAGTAATGATTATCATCATAATTACAGTCTAGATCATGCATATGTTATGCTACAGCTATTATGAGGACTATAATTTGTAATAAACTCATGATAGGACAGATCAGACATATTATAATAATATAATATTAATAATTATAATGCTACATATCATTATCATATGTCATTACAAATAATCAAAACATGTATAAATACCTTCTCTTTGTTGATATTCATTGATATATCCAATAGCTATATCATATTTACACATTGAATTATTGCTACATGAAAACTCTGTATAACAAGCATTTTAAATACTAACATAACATAGGGAACTGCCCAGAAGTCTAGGCAGAGGAAGTCTATAACTTCACTGTATATGTAATACTGATCTACTTTCATTAACTAACATTAACATTATAAGACAAAGTATGAACTTCTAGTACTAGAACATAAATTGACTTTATAAAAATATATCATAGAGAGAATAAGGAAAAGTAATAGAATTGTTCTATATAGTACTTTATATGTGATGGCAACACAACAATTATTAGCTAGTATGTTATTAGTTATATAAGAACAGCATATTGCCATCACTGGATCCAGTTCGATAGAATGGATGTATTTAGCATTGTAATGAGTTGAAATCAATGAAGTAATAGAGGCATTTATAACAAACTTTTTTTGCTATGCTACTATCATTGCTAACCTGTCTGAGAGATAGTTGGGATGATAGAAGAGTTATCTAGTGGAAAAGGTTGGTCTTGATATACTTCTGCCTTAACATAGAAAATGATACTCTATATATCTTATATAAATTAGTTCATTAGTTTTACCTCTCTCTCTGTATTGTTCTCAATATTCTCATCTCCAGTGACAACTATAAGGAAGATGACCCACTATTGCTAGGACCATCAGTAATGGCCAAATTAGGTTTGTATACTTCCTAGAGTATAGTGATACAAATTAAGTACCATAATACATGCACTGGATATTAATGTACATATAAGTAGATATGTAATTATAATATGAACATCTAAGTTAATATAACTATGTGAGTATGTACTTAGTAGGGACTCATTATACCTCTTTCTCTCTCTTATCAAGGATAACTTTATCTCCAATCTGTAACAAGATCACTCCAATATCAAGGAGATATGATAGCCTTGTCTTTGCCATTTTCACTAGTGCTCCCATTAGTGGTTTAGGAGCATGCTAGTAACAAAGATGCAACCTTAGCCACTCTATAAATGTGAATGTATTGATAGTAGTCAAGGAAGATTTTTGACAATTTTTTCAAACTCTTTGACTGTTACACTATCATTTGAAGAACCACTTTAATTTGATATCTATATAGTGCTCTGTTGTAGGATTACGACCTATTAATTCCACCTCTTTCTGTATCTCTTGAGCAAATGTTGTAACTCAGCAACTTTTTACGATAGTTTTGTTCTTCATTTTTTCATAGTTTTTGAATATGCTGTTTCAGCATCAGAGAGTTTGAAATAACGAACAATCAGCATAAGTACATGTATGTTAACTGGTGACACATAGCTTACGACTACAACAAAAACATCAGATAAGTTCTTTGCTTTTTGAATCTCCTCTTCAAATGGATAATACAGAAAACTAAACTCCTTGAGATCATTAACATCAATACTAGATGACTCAACTATGTTTTAAACTGTTTTTTACTAAGGAATTCAACTTTCCTTGCATTTTAAACAATTATCAAAATCAGTATCACCAACAGTGCAAGTAGTCACTGCCATAGATGACTCTAAGTATAAATAATTTTATTAGTGAATGAAATGTTATTATAAAATTGCTATAGGAGAATGCTTTAGTTAATTTCTCTTACCACATTCTGTCTTCATTTTTTTTCAGCAATAGCACTAAGGATTTGGTCGATGATGTTGTAATACTGAGATAATCTTCATTAGTTTAGTGCTATCATAGACAACTCCTCCTCTTTAATTCATCCAGTAGATAATGTGCTTTCATTTCACGACTGCTGTTCTCAGATGTAACTTTTGTCTGAGTCCATCTGAGATTAAGTCAGCTGAATATAGGTCAGCAGCTACATGTGACTGGTACTAGTGATTACACGAGATAATGTACCATAGTACTTCTGAACACTTGATATTCCTTAGTCAAAGGGTATGAAGTCATTGGTATTCTTGGCATTGATATTAGTTACTACAACTGCTGTTTCGTCCTTTACCCTGCGTTTATTCTTAGCCATACCAATAACAAAATGTAGCTCGATATTGCCATGCTACTAGCAGAATAATGCAAAGAACAATCCAAGTTATCAGAGAAATGTGACTTCAAGGGTACATGGACTTAGCAGATCCATTCTTGAGATTTTCAAGGCACTCCCTATGTTTATTTTAGACACGCCCTTGGTTACCTTATGATTTTTTTTTATATAGTGCTGCTATGATTTAGTTATTAGATTCATGATGTACAAGTACGATCTAATCAGAGTCTATAGGCATTCTATGAGTAAGTTAATCACATGATATTGACATGACTATCACATGATATTCACATGATACTTTAGTTGTGGATCATTGGAAGCAGAAAAGGCCAGAGGATTAATGGGAGTAAGTTTAACTAACTTTAATATTATTAACTAGTTTTTGGTTGCTATAGAAACTGTTCAGTACTCAACTTAGTTTGGCCTCATTGGATGTTTCCATTAAATTGTATGTAATAGTTTATAATTTATTAATTAACTTGTATCTCTTTTAATTTATAGTTCCTGTTAATTTATTTGATTATCTCAGTTCTGGTATTACATATATTGTATTGGGTATTATCATCTTCTCTGGTGGATATGATCACCTCTCTCCATCGGCACTAGCTGGAAAATAAGTGAGGTACATTTATTATCATATTACTATATAGTATAACATTGGACTTGTTCTTGTAGGTTGCCTTTTTCTCTCTCTATCTTAAAAAACAATTTCTCTATACTGTAGATCAGTCAAGTAATATTGCCACTTAGCAGGATATACTCACAGGTAAAGTACAATGTGTTACCATGGTTACTAGTACATGTCACTGTATATAGAATTGGTCATCTTCTTGAGGGTTGAACAACTAAACAAACTTACATCAGCTGATACAACTACAGTAGTTCCCTCCATGACTTAATCTGATAGTACTTTATCTAATGATGACTTAGATGATTCTCTATAAAATAGATCACAGACAATAAGGAACACTCTCCTCTATCACTATTCAAATATAATGTCATTTCTACATTGTTATTTAATAATATAACTTACTATATTTTAATGTTGTAGGTACTCCATAGCTGAACCTGGTCCTATAGTAGCAGCCATCTTTGAAGATGTCACTATAGTTCCTCCGTTGTACGATATTCCACTAGTGGAAGGTTAGAACAGACCATCAAATTGTGTGTGGTAATCTGGTGTATTTTTAAAGGACTGACTTTCAAATTTGAAAGAGGCAAGAATATTCTTATATCAGGAACATCAGGTACACATGTATTATTGAATGAAATATTAAATCATTAATAGGGTCTGGTAAAAGTTCTATATTAAGGGTTCTAAAAAAGCTATGGCAACCATTAAAAGTTATATTAATACAGCAGATACCTCTATATAGTAATGGGTCAATGGTCTAACTACAATATACGGATGTACTTTCATTATAAATCTATTACAGGGAATGCTTATATCTGTTTGGTTGAAGCTAATACTGAAGTGATGTTCATACCTCAAAAACCTTATCTAACAATGGGTTCATAGCTGATCAAAGTATTTGTAGTAATAACATAGTGCTCATATAAATCACATGGACAGTCATCCTAATCAAAATAGTTGGTATTAGTGTCATCACTTATAGTCACTGTCTATATAATAGGTGACTTATCCACATTCAACCTAAGAAAACTCAATGACACC
>NW_024533117.1:0-54276 GCF_016097555.1 Gigantopelta aegis
ACCCACATAAAACCAATTGTCTGAAAACATGTTTTTTCTCCATTGATTCTTAGTAAAGAGTGGTAAAATACCGTCAAAGATACAACACTATTACGTTAATTGGTAATTTTTAACCAGTGGAAATACTACAACTAATGTAAACCATCCATTTCCCAAACGTTGTAACCACAACTATACCGTATCAGTTTCTGATTGAACAGAGTGGATTGCCCGAATATTGTGAGAATTGATAGAGGCAAACGGATGTGAGTCATAAGTGTATACAGATCCTATATGGAATTTCGTTGGCTGTGTATATAGTCTGACAAGGTCAGCCCACTTGGTTTACAGAGAAAGCGTTCTAGTTGTCTCTTTCCCTAGTAATGTTAATAATCCTGGAACACGTATGACAAACCACATTTTTCTATTGTTGGTTTTGGCCATAACATACACTAGCTTCCTCTATAAAAAAGATTCCTGACCTCGCGATCGAGTTCGTAAGACTATTATTTGTAGTCTAATCTGTTGTGTTGTTATGATGGTTACTAGATTGCTTCTATTTTTGTTGTTTGTTTGTACTATTGACGCCGATTGGTCGTTTTGTGAACAATGGCACTATAATATATACGTTGAATGTCCTCCGAAATATTGAAACAAGAAATGCAGCCAAGAGACGACTATTAGATATAAATGTCCTAGCTTACAAGCTGCTCTAAACTTCACAATGAGAGATACCAAAGTATGTAACTACTTTGTCGTTAATCTTCAGTCTGGTGTACATCTTGTTACTGAGCCTGTTGTTACAATGCATTCAGTTAGTATCATAGGAAATGGAGCAGTTCAAGTTGTCTGCCAGTTTGACGCTGAACAATTTTACACTCAAACTGGTAACCTTCATTCCTTGTATTTCAATAGATCAGACTTTGTCAGTTTTGAAAATATTTACTTTGATCATTGCCCACTTCCAATTCGAATATTTGAAGCAGACAATGTAGTGATTGTGAACTCATCATTCAGGTATCATTCACTTTAAATAACAGATATACATATAACTCCAAACATCATAACACGGCTGTTAAGATATACTTTTACATAGTCTATAAGTAGTTTATTATTGTTTTTAATACATGGTTTTCACTTTTTAAAAAGGTGTATTCTAGCAATTGTGATTCTTACAAAAGTTAGAACTAGGACGTCACTAGACTGGACTACTGTGTCCTTTAGTTATTTATGTGGGTGTGACTTAATCTAATAGGCCCTGACTACAATAGTTACTTTACAAGACTGCTGGTAGCTTCAGTTCATCTTACAGCTAAAAGCTTTTGTATTTTGTGTGCATGTATCATATCATGCATGAATTATATATTATATATCTGTCAATAAGACAGCTCGAGGTAAACAGTTAGTGTTTGTGTTGCAAGACCAGACTAAAATGTCAACATTAATACCAAAAGAATGCTAGAAGTTCTGACAAATGAGCAGTTCACAAATCAAGATATTTATTTAAATCAATCTTTTATACATGCTGACCTCAGTGGCCTACAGACAGCTTGCTTTTGAATATACTCTTAATTATTTGTGAAGTTTAATATATACAGCTTGTGTATATGCAAAAAATCAATGGGCATAATGTTATCTTAATTTTATACTTAGGTTGATCCTGCAGCAACCTTTACCTACACACCCACAAATAATTAAAGGCCAGTCCAGCCCAGTGTTTTACACGCTTGATTGAACTAGCCTCACTGAAAGCGCTGTCTGTAATCAATTGACTGGAATATTGGTCTTAGTCTCATCCCTAGATTACCATGCGCCCCAAGCAAAAGGCAGTTTAATGCATTTGCTCTGAGTTCCCAGTCCTAGTGTCATCAATATGATGTAATTGATCATATGACCTTGTAAGGAAACATGTGAATGCTACATTTTGACACCTCTGAGGAATTGCTGGTGTCAGAAAACTTGTTCATGTATTTTTCTTTCGTGGAATGGATGTTTTGTGTACAAGTAATTGAAGGATAGCTATAATTATGTTGTAAAGTGTAGTTGATTGTTGCTTAGGTTTAACCTTATCATTTCAAAATATACTTTATGATTGTGACAATTATATCATCAAGGATGTTTTTTTGTCGGGTTTTTTATTAATGACAAATTCATGTGTCACATGACCATTAGCAACTTGTGATGTGATCATTGGTATATGAGTACATGGAGTTGACACGTCACACTGTGATGCTAGGACTAAGAATTTGAAGCAAATGCACCTGACTCTCTTTTTGTTCAGGAACATGGTAGTTTGGGAGATACCCTAACTTAGCTGGAGTACAGAAGTGACCTTTTGACTTGCAAAATAGCTTTCTTTACCCACAATTGCCCACCCACCCAAAATTGTATTATCGATATTAACAAAACTATTTTAACTGGATATGTGTTGATCTACAGCACATGTGTATGAATAGAAATAATTAGATACGTCTGTGTTGGTATATCCTAGAAGTGTAAATCACATACTGGTTAAAACAGGCTATTTCAAATTCTTTCATAGCAATAATTCTTACAAAAGCTTAATATGTCTAGATGTCTGAGATGATTGACTGGTGTTCAGTAACTTCAATTCTTTGTGTATTCTTTAATAAATTAATACCCAAGTTAACTCTAACTCAAGCATGATCATTAGGTCCTGGTTTCAATAATAGTAAAGTTAGTTGCAAAATTATAACCTAACTTATAGTAAGAAAATAAGCATGTTTATCACCTTAATGGGTATATGTTATGGAGTGCCTGGCTTGCTAATCTTTCGGCCTTCTGACTCATGAAATTGTCAGAAGGCCGACGTGGTTTAACCAGCCAGACTACAGGCTCATAGAGGTGGCCTGTATCCAAATTATTTTAGCTTGTTTTTATGTTAAAATTAGTGTTCCAAATGGTTTTTTTAATAAAGTAGAGAGGATTTAGATAATTCAAAATTTTATGGGTGGGGTGATGTGTGGGTAAACATGCCTTATATACAAAGTCAAAAGTTCAGTCCAGTAATCCAATCTAATGGTTCCAGACAGTCCCCTGAAAGTTTATTTATGTTGAAATTATTATTCATGAGGGCAGTGAATGTATCAATCTTTCCTATTAGTCTAGATTAGTGTTGTGCCAGTACTTTGGTACTGGAACTAAAACTACCGATAGTACCTCATTTTAAACTTAGTTCCAGTAAATACTGGAACTAGTACTGTACTAGAGGTATACTGGTACTGGGTACTGGAACTAGTACTGTACTGGAAGTATACTTGTACTGGGTACTAGAACTAGTTCTATACTGGAAAGTATACTGGTACTGGGTACTAGAACTAGTTCTATACTGGAAGTATACTGGTACTGGGTACTAGAACTAGTACCGTACAGGAAGTTATACTGGTACTGGGTACTAGAACTAGTACTGTACAAGAAGTATACTGGGACTGGGTACTAGAATTGGTACTGTACAGGAAGTATAGAGGTACTGGGTACTGGAACTAGTACTGTACTAGACGTATACTGGTACTGGGTACTGGAACTAGTACTGTACTGGTAGTATACTGGTACTAAGTACTTGAACTAGTGCTGTACTGTACTGGGTGCTGAAAATAGACAGGATCTATGATCGGATGTATATTATTAAATCCATCCATATTTGGGTAAATACTTAAATTACTTATTTGTGACCATAAATACGAAAATGGTACCTAACGTACAAACAAATTTTGAGTGAACGCTTGCGTATAAATTGTTGCTATGCAGCCATCTTAAACAGGAAGTTATTAAAAATTCATTATGTAATGAGAGCAATGATTGACCTTCATGAATACCAAATAACATTGACTTCCTGCTCAAGATGGATGCGTAGCAACCGTTTCTACACAAGCGTTTGTTCGAAATTCACTTGCGCGTTAGGTACCATTTTCGTATTTATGGTCACATTTACACATAATTATATTTCCATAATTATATACACACATATATGAGCACATATGCATTCAAATGTTACATCTATTATTGTTAAAACAGCTTTTTTCAAAAAAGCAACTGAAACAGCACATTACCATTTCTACAAAATAAATGAATTGTAGTTGTGGTATTACCAATATATCAAGTAAGATCACAGTTGGAATAGCAAAATAAAAACTCTTACATAGTATACAAAATTTAAGGTCCTATATGTGTTAATTAAGGTTGTACAATATGGCCCTATGTAGGAATTTTTCGTTCCATTCCTAATATGATCTTGTAGTCATCCCTATTCTGCATGAATATTTCAAAAGATTTATGTACCTATATATTTGAGTCATTGTCATTTGCTGTTCCTATATTAAAGTGTTTTTATTACAGCACTTAATTAACTACAGGTACTTTTACTGAGGCTGTGTTTGATATACACAACAGTATTCATGTTATTGTGTTCAATTGCTCATTTCTTCACAATCGTGGTACTGGAGTTATTCAAGAACCATATCGTGGTAACACAGGTGCTTTGTCTATTACGTACAACAATATGAGTTCATCTGCTAGTAATCCTAATATTACTGTAACATCATGTAACTTTACTAACAATTCTGCACTAGCAACAGTTAATTTTAGATCACCAAATCAAGTCGTTCGTAGTGGTGTCTTGACTGGAAGGGGTGGAGCAATGGCTGTATTTGTACAAGAAAATCATTTCAATATCACAGCATATGTTCTTGATTGTTTTTTTCGAATATAATGCAGCTCGTTCATATGCCGGATCACTGTACATTTTGTTTAAAGGACGTGGTAGTCATTTTGGAGAGATTCACTCCTGTTGTTATTTGAATAATTTTGCTCAAAGGGTGGTGGTGGAATAATTTTGGTAGGAACAAACGGTACTCTAAATGCTCCTCACACATTTTTATGTTATCAATTGTACATTTATTGGAAATAAAGCTTCATTTGGAGCAGGACTATATTTACTCCATCAATTTAAGTGGTGGCTATACTAATATTGCTCACTTAGAAAGTAATAATTTCACATACAACTCTTTGTTAAATGATCATAATGGCTATGGTGCAGCCATTGTAATGGAAGTTGTTGAGCTATGAAGAAAAAGTTTTCTTCCCTGTAAATACATTAACTAACTGGTAAGGGTAAACATATTGTATATTATTTTTAATGTATATAGAATTATTTGTGATAGTTTGAAATGGGTAGTCCTGTTAACACTGCATTTAAAATAGATAAAACACATGCATGGTCAATGTATAATATGTTATTAAATACATTTTGTTTACAAGGAATGAAAAACATTAATAAATCACTATTGCAATTGTAGTTGTAACTGTAATGGTTCTCTATAATTCTTTTTATTGTTGTATGTCCTATTCCCTCAGTTTAATTGCCAATAACTCAGGTAGCAATAGCATTGTCAGTATTACTTTTAACACAGTAAAAATAGCTGGCAAGAGCAGCTTCATAGGGAATAGTGGATCTGCACTCAGGGTAAGTTAACTCCAGTTAACTTGTATTGTAATAACTAAGAAGCTCATGATTTTTAAAGCAAGTTCATCTTTTTTAATTGTATAGGTTATAGGTGCTAGAATCATAATGAGTGGAAGTATTGAATTTATTAATAATACTTCAATTGATGGAGCAGCACTCTCTTTGTTGTCTTTCTCTCATGTTCGTCTATCTAATGATGTTCAGTTACTGTTTATGGGGAATTCTGGAAGGTAGGCGAGACTTTTTTACTTGATCTTTTAAGCAAACATGTAGGTTGTGATTAATAGTAAAGCAAAATTAATGTCTTTCTATTGGGAATTTGTGATTTAAAATGGTCTGATCTATGTAGTTATTAATATAGTCACATCACTTCACATGCAGTTATGATAATTTATGCATATTATATTGGTAGGCCATAACATGACTGTACAAATTACAGTTACATGTTAATTGCTTGAGATAAACATATGTAAGTGTAACGAAAATACTAATTATATCACTTTTATTATCTAATAGATATGGTGCTAGTCTATTAGTGTATGCTGTATCATTACCTCAAACTTTTCAAAGACTGCCCTATAATCATAATTGTTTTCTTGTACTAGAAACAAATCCCACATTACCCACCACCACTTTGGGAACAGGTAAGAAAAGGATGCGAAAAGGAAGAAAGAGTGATGAAATAGTATAACAGTGTCAAATGATAGAATTTATGACTTACCTCTTTGATTATTAATACAATGATATGCCTATACAAAATTATCAGATTGATGTTGAAAATTATACATTTCTTTATATTTCAGACTGGAATTAACATCACTTTTACTGGTAACATAGCTTGGTTTGGTGCTGCACTATATGCTACTAGTTTAATATCTTGTTCTTGGGTTAGTAATAGAGTTATACAATCATTTGATGAATCATTCTTTCCTCAATGGCCTATCTTCCATGTCAGGTAACTCTATATAATAATACAATTGTGATATCACATAAACAAGTTCATATTCTTATCATTTGTCATAATTATGTTGACTGTTATACTTATTAATGTTTCTACCTGGTACCATGTCACACTTGCATGCCAAGTACCAGTACCTTCTTGGACATTGGAGTGTCTCTACGCAGCTTATCCACATTTCATACTGTTTTTATATTCTAGTGTATATTTGCAACTTCCAAATGAAAGCTGTGGTATATGTAGCAACAAATGAATATAAGTTAGTTATACTATAAATTAAACAATTTAACCATAGATAAAAATTAAGCATCTACTTTAAAAGCAATACCATAGCTTTTGGCCTTTGTATCCATAGAAGTATCACTAAACAGCATCTTTTCATTGTCATAATCTTGAAATCTTTTATTATAGCAATGACAACAAAAACTCAGCATTTCAAGACTCGTACAATCAAACACATTCATTAGTGACAGACCTGTTAAAATTGTCATCAAAACAGTAACCAAGTGATTGGGTGGCCAGGTGAAAGGTTAAATTTATCTCTCAGAGCTCTGGATGAGTTTGGAAATCCCTCGGGGATCATTAACACGCTTCTCCTTTAATCAAAATAACAAGAACAATGTTGTAAGTATTTCTAGTAAATATCCATCTGAACTGTGCCTAAATGAGTGGACTTTATTAATAGATCTACTGAAAACATATAATACCACTGTGTATGAATTATATATACAACATGGTATGGATAATATGATGATCTTAGTTGTAGCATTTGGTGTATGTGAATATATAATTATTAAGAAATATAATTATTTAATTTCATCTCCTTTATAAATATCATTTTTAGTGACCATATTGCCATACTACTAGTGATAGTATTCAAATAATGACATGTTTTAACAAAATTATGAGCTCTTTTTGTTTAGGACAATTCGTACATTTCTCCTGATACTGTCCTGATATCACAAGAACCATTTATAGCTAAATTTATGTACCGTTTAGTACATGAAGCTGACAATATATCTACAAACAAAACACTTGGTAACATTAAGGTCTTTGACTATGGTGTCCAGCTCATCAGAAAAAAAGTATAACACTTTATCATTGATAAATCTATAGTTAGCACTGGTAGCATGTAGAAAACCCATCTTTACTTGAAAAACAAATATATTTCTAATATCCTACTTTGTAGTGAGAAAATTATTAGCAATGATTTAAATTTAACAATTCAATAAATTCTTTTGCCTCCCTTAAATGACAGGATTAACAAATGTTATAAATGCTCTAGCTTAACAAATACAAAGTACATTGCCAATTTCTCTGCTTGCCTAGAACAATGACAGCATTGTACTGATACTTTGCTTATGTCTTTCTTTCTGTCATTCTAATGTAACTACAATACATTTATTACTTCACACTATAGACAGAAGCTACATTTATACCACTGATTTATCAAGACTGCATTGGAGGATATGTATTAACTTCTGCTACTATATGACTAGTCATAGAACATGTCAATGTGATCGATCTGTACGTAATGTTCTGTCATGTGAACAAGACCAAGATTCAGTTATTATTAAGGTACATTACATGACCTAATTACTATCATATTATATTACAGTGAACTACAAAAGTATGAGTAATCTCAAATAATTATAATTATAACATCATCAATGGTCACCTAAAATGTGTGAAGCATGTTAAAATACCCAATTATTCTTTTTACATGCTTATTATTTTGATATATTATTTACTTTTTTATTAACTATACCTATCTAAGGAATTACAGTTTTGTCTGATTTAAAAAGGGCTCACTGTATATTACTATTATATCTGTGTTATTTCTTATACTTAGTCTAATCTCTGGGCAACTCATGTAGTAGGAGATCCTGCATCACTTTTACTTCTATTGGTGTCCTCCAGGATATTGTCAATGTTTCTTTAATGCCAGTGCTGGTAATAGTTCTTGTGTTTCAGTTTATTCTAATACTAACCCTGATAAACAGTGTGTATGTTCAAGAAAAGGTAAATGAGTAGAGTTTGTAAAAGAGATAAAAGATTATAAATATATTATCAAATAGTAGAATACACTAAAGTATACATGTTACATTATTATGACATTTTACAAAATTTATTATTTTTTATAGGTACTTTATGTGGTGATGCAAAGAAGGTGGAGTAGTGGTTCTCTTAAATAACTGTGTTACATGTAGTAATAATCACTTCACTTAATATACTAGTACTAGGTAAATTATATATATAGTTGATGTATAAATGATGTATTTGTTTCTTGTAGTTATTCTTGATATGTTAGTAATATTTAGTATAGTGTTCTTTGATATTGGTATACCCGAGTGGAGCTATCCATTTCTCTTCTACATACAGGTATGATCCTTATTACTGAAGATATACCAATTAACTTGACATACTTAAATTTGTCTTACTATTGTAATGTTGTATTTAGTGAAATAGAAAATGATAAAACTTCCTTGTAAGACAATACATGAATGTGAGAAATTATTTATTTAAAGCTTTTTTTTCGAAGTTGTAAATTGTCTTGACCTCATTTAATCATAGCAATTACTTGTCAATTGTTAAAGTTACTTTTGTTCTACATATTCTCATTGTATAGTCATTTTTGAAAGATAGTATATACACAAGTATTATAATCGTTATCAAGGTAGAGAGATAGCCTTTAAATCTTTTTTTCGCTTCCCTTATTTAACAGATGGTTCCAGTGATTGGTCTATATTTTCCACCCTCCTTTATCACTATTGGAAAATATGTAAATGAATTATATATAGCAATATTATTCATTTAATTGAATGCTAATAATAGAAATGACTACTCTTCACTACTACACAACAATAGTAACATAATTTGTATTATTGCTAGTAATAAATCTTTGAACTCACCTTTATTGGCTAATAATAACAAAATTAATATTGTCTTTTCTTCACTAGCTCTATTACTTATCAAATGCTCTGGGATTTTATTTTGTTTATGATTTCTGTTTATCAGAATCACTGAGTACTTCAATGTCTTATTTCTTCAAATTCATACCACTACTCAATATAATACTAATAGTCCCATTAGCCCATAATATGAGGTAAACATACATGGACATATTCATATGGGTGGTAGATAGTAATGTGTCTTGCACTGGACCTTGTTAATTTGTTTGTTGAAAGGTAACCAAACATTTAGTGTCATTCTTTATAGATATTTTATGAAGCGTATCAATGTTTTTTTCCAATTTTCCTCTAACACTAAGGAATATGGACTGTTATCTTATTAGCTTATTCACACATCATCTATACTTTTTGAGTGTACTAAACTGTCCAGTTTATACCTCAAAAGGTGGAAGCCAATCAAGTAGAGTAAGTCATGGAACTTTCAATATTAGAACCTACTTAATCGTTGAATATGTATTACTGAATATACTGTGCTATTTTATTGTTCTTACACAGAGATGGTACTTTAGTGGGTGAGACTGAATGTTTTACATCAACCAAGCCATCTATGGTCTCCATACTGTCTCTCTTTGTTCTATTTTTCTCGATATTGTTAATACCAGTTATTATCTCAATGACTTACCTTAACAAAGAGCAAAGGTATACCTTCTCTGAATGATAAATAACATCAGTAAAACTGTTTAAGGTCCAGCGTTGGGGCCGATTAATCCTAATTGTAATTAATTACAATCAATTACATTTTTGGTGTAATTGCAATGGTAATCAACATTCTAGAAACAGTGTATCAGTAGTCTTAGTCGTAATCAGGCAAAGTAATTGCAATTATCACAAGTGATTACATCAATTACAGTAGCCTTTGCAAGTAGTACATGGAACAAGTACATGTTTGCATGTGTTAGTATCTACTGGTGTAAATTTATGAAAATAATACATGAAAGAACATGTGATTAGGCTGACTAAACCTTGCATATTTGCAGCTGAATGTAAAAAGCCTATATATACTGTCACTGCTAGACTGTAATCTGTAATCATAATCATAATCATAATCATGGCTCTGTAATCATAATCATAATTGTAATCATGCTTTTTTTCCTTATAATCGTAATTATAATCACCTTGCATAATTACTGTGTATTTGTACTTGTAATTGTTATCATTCTCATGTAATTGACACCAACCCTGTTAAGGTCATAATTTGTTTTATAGAAATACTACTTTATGAAGAAGATGAGTTTTTGCATTAAGGAGCCTTTCAGGAAAAACTTTGGATTTTGGTGTGGAATGAGTTAATTCGGAGATCTTTCTTACTAGTTTTGATCATAGCTTTACCATATCGTCCAGTAAGTCATGTTAATTTCAAGTAGACACATCATGACATATAGAACAATAACATATTCATTATTCTTCTTGTTAGTGAGTAAAATTTAAAATATCTCATTGTCTTGTATGTTATTCAAATTCTAATAACAATGTTACTTCAACCATTTGATATAATTATTACTGATGATTCTCATTACTACACAGATTATCCTTTTACTATATTTGGTAGTTCTTGTTGCTACATATGGTTACTTAGCTCCATATAAACAACTGATAACTAACTGGTTTGAACTGATAACATTGACATGGTTTGCCTTTCTAATCATGCTACATTCTAACCCTGTGTTACAAGATGCTTTGACCTATACTTCAAAGTTTACTTCCAGTATTCCTCAATGTGATGGTACTATTACAGTTGTGACAATGTTTGCTCGACTCTTAGCAGTGTTCTATTATATACCAGTACTTGTGGCACTGGTTTGTACAAGTGTGTGTGGATAATAATAAATATGTAAGTGATTTGCAATAGTTTTAGTCACAACAATAATTGCTTTATGTACATTTCTACAACTACACTCCTAGCACTTACACTTACCTTTACATGTTAAATACTATACTTCGTAAAATTGTTAACCCTATAAACTTAAAAGTACTTTTATTAGTAAAAGTAGGCTTGAATAAGAAAAGACAGAAACAAAGAACCTCGAAAACCTTCACTATGATTCATAAAAAAACTTTGCAACTACAATACCACAACCAAGATAGGTTGATGGCATGAGTGTTATTTGATTACACTAAACCAGAGTTATTCTTAACACAAATAGAGTATAGTACATAGACCATTCTTAACATTTTTTTTATAATTACAATGTATTTATGTCAATCATTTGGCTCTCTTTAGACAAAATGGTGATAAAGAAATATCAAATAACTGCTTTACAACAAGTAGAGAAGAGTGCAGATAATGATGGCGTCTTTGATCATGAGATGACCACTTATTACACATTACTTGATGGAAGAAATGTAGTGACTTCAACAGATATTGGTTTTACTGATTTCTACAGAATGAGAAGAACATAATAATTTGATTCAATAGAATCTACTTTATTCAGTGATGTTTCAAGTTTTGCTATGAATTTATAACTATTATTAACAACAAAGGGGTGGTGTAGCTAGTAGACTATGAAATGAACTTTAAAGTGATAGTGCAGGAGATCACAGATTTTGTGATCAGCTTACAGGTAAGAAAAAAGATTGAGATTACTACTACTGTCTGCTTGCAACAAGTAACCATGTCTCATGAACATATCAACAGGAAGTCATATAATTTCCTAGCCACACTTTCTTAATTTCAGGACACACTTTACATTACAACTGTGCATAGTCCATTCACAGAACTAACTAGGTTTAAAAAAAAAGATCTCTGGACTACATTGCTTTGTATCTAGACTCAACCAACATTTATTCTAACAACTATGTAGATTTGAAACGTTTTTTAGTGTTGCTTTGTCTAATACATTTTGTTGAGAATGTTTGATTTAGTGGTTACTCGTAAAAAGTGAAACCTGAAATGAAAAGAAATGGATGAATCAGCTTTTTGCACATGTGCAAATATCCACATTGTAGCAAAGTAGCTAAGCCAACTGTAAGACGAAGCAAATATCTTAGAAAATCAACTTTCTGTTTGGCTTCCTAACTTGAAAATGGCTGGTTTGGATAGTGTAGTGGTCCTATCTTCTGGAGAAGAGGATGCTGACAATGATAGAAGATAGAAGGTAATCTAGTAAATATGCTTGAGTTAGAATAGTGAGTTTTTTACTCTAACTAAAAACAACCAAGGTAGCTAATAAGAAATATTGATTCATGTTAATTTTGAATTCACTACAGACTGATCCTTGATATTTTTAGTGGCAAAGATTGTTTCATTTCTTCTCTGCTGTTAAAGGATCATTGCACTTCTAGTTACAGTAGAAGTGGCATTTGTAAATTCCAAAAGTATTGCGATTTTTTAAAAGGGTAATGTATTTTCCTTAATAATAGAAAGAGAATTACCTTTTCTTCTGACTATGATCCAGATGAAATAACTGAGGAACCACATATAATAGAGGACTATGACTGTACTTTTATTTTCGTGCTATGATAGTACATTTTATGAAACTTTGAAACAATGGTTGTTTCATTCCAGATTCCATATTTTATAACTACCTGATTGTGATTTAATACCAATTGTCTGAAGTAGTAGATATAATAATTCTGAGTAATTTGCAATTTTCTGTTAACACATTTTTTGACCAAATATTTAAGTCTTTGCATAATTTAATAAAGAAGGGTACATTATCAATTTAGCTGCACACATTATGCAGAGGATTGGTAACTATAATAACAAAGGCAACCAGCATTTAGAACACATTGAACTATTATAGAATTTGTGATAACTGAAGAGGTGCTTGCTCTCTTTTATCAATGCTACAAATTATGCATTTAACAGTGTAATGCAACTGTACCAACAGACAGTATCATGTTCTTAGCTTTAACTTACAGAAAGCATATCATAAAAAACAAATACAGAACTTAAATAGACCAAGTACAATAGACAAAGTAAGGTAACCACATAACAAAGAAGTGCAAAGTAAATATGACAAGATCTAATTAACACACATACACTACTTAACAAGTCATTCAGTAAGACAAATACTGATTAACAGGACATTCAGTAGGACAATCAACAAGGTTAAGTGTTGAGTGAACTCTGTTACATTACCCCCTCCTTTGAAAGAATGAGTCCCGAATTCTTTACTAATACAAATCACTGTGCTGTAATGATCAGGGGGGTGTTTAGTCCTGTAGGGTAGTGTGGTGTAGCGTTTCGGCACAGTCCACTTCATCAGGATAGCCTTCAACAATTTCCAAATTATCACCAATATTAGATGTCCTTGATGGCTGAACTAACTCTCAGTTTTATTTGCAACATGTGGAAGACGAGTGCCTGGCTGACATGGTTTTAGTCTGTCAAAATGAACTACCATTCTTTTTTTCGAATTAATGTGATGTTGAACCCAGTAAGTGACGTCAGACAATTTCTCAATGATTCTATATGGTCCCTAACCATGGGTGGTGCAATTTCTTAGATTTGCCTTTGGCAACTACAAGGTAATACAACCAAACCAAATATCCAACAGAATATGGCTTTCCATGAACTTTCTGATTGTAGTATTCTTTCTGCTTCTCATGCTGTACATTTAACTTCTCTCTACATGCTGATATGCTGTAGAGATAGTCTTCTGCAATTCAGCAACATATTCATTTGCTGTAGTCTGTGCTTGCTGGAACCCATACATGAAGTCAATTGGCAACTTCGCCTTTCATCCAAACATTAAGAAGAATGGAGAATAACCAGTAGAAGACTGAATAGGAGATATGGTTCCATCTTGACTTTCAAACTTTCTAAATAGTAACTTTTTCTTTTATCACCAATTAGTCCCCATATTTTAAGCAATCTATGACACTTTGGGTTGTCTTTTACTGACATGTCCAGTGGTCTCTTTCCCATTTCTTTGACTCTCAGAATTATTCCTACCACTGGATCATTTAATTGCAATCTATACAACTCTGCTGTAGTTATATTACCAACCAGCCAAACTGTTCCAATCATTTGAGTTGGCTTCCTTACTGGATCATCGTGGCTTTCTCTGCCACTTTGTTGACAAGGCACTCGTGTTAGAGCATCAGCATTATTGTGCTTTCTCTCTCGCCTATGAATGTCTTTGAAGGTATGTTCCTGCTTATAAGTTGAAGTAATTGGAGATATCTGTATGTTCTTTTGAGTCATTTGGTGGTGACCCTTGCCAGCTCAACTCGCAGCTGCAAGGGTGTCCTGTTTCCCTTCTGACTACCAGTCATCTCATTGCACATCCCTGAGCATAATGACCTTCCTTTCCGCATTTTCTACAAACTACTTCTGTTGGAAGCACAATGTGTTTCCGCTCCTGTGTGGGCTGGGCTTGTCTCACATTACGATCTCTGCTGCCATTGCTGGACGACAAGTTTTGTTTGAGTTTCTCACTCTCTCCACCATCTGATTCATGATAGACATAAGGGTATCGGAAGAGTCCTTTGTAACCGATGCTACGGGATCACCACCTTGTTCTATCTGGGCTACTTGAGCCGCTTTATGTCGAGCAATGACTCCATCTCCAGAGTGGTGACTACTGCCTCATCTAACTTGGTTGGGTGCGACTGCTTGACACTAAAAGCGACCTGTGGATTATCCAGTTGATTTAAGAAGTGATTCATTGCTAGTAGATCTCTAGCTTCTTCTTGTAAGTCAGGAAAAGCTTTATCAACAAAGATCTTGAGGTCTTCAGCATAATCAGCCCAACCTTCTTCCTTCTGCTTTCTTCGGGTCTGGAACTGTGTCTGGTATAGTTCTCATTTGCATTTAGGTTCGAGTCTTTCTTGCAAAGCCCTCTTAGAATTCTTCATAACTAGCTTTTTGCTTCTTCTGTGAACTTCTGACATGCAGTTTGAGCTCTCTTTGTTACTCTGGCTCTCAGCCAGAGCAGCTTAGGGGCATCATCCCAAACATTGACTGCAGCAACGTTCACAAAACGAGCAATCCACTGGTCCCCACTGCCTTCTCCTGTGAATGACTCCAGTAGGACTAAAGGTCAAGCTGCCATAATTTGAGAAGTAAACTAGTTGAAGATCCTACCCACTGCACCAATGTAATGCAACTATACCAACGGACAGTATCGTGTTCTCAGCTTTAACTTAACAGAGAGCATATCATAAATAATAAAATACAGAACTTGAATAGACCAAGTACAATAGACAAAGTAAGGTAACCACATAACAAAGAAGTGCAAAGTAAATATGACAAGATCTAATTAACACACATACACTACTTAACAAGTCATTCAGTAAGACAAATACTGATTAACAGGACATTAGTAGGACAATCAACAAGGTGAAGTGTTGAGTGAACTCTTACAACAGAGGTGCTTTTATGGTACGATTTACGGAGATGTCAGAAAAAAAACAGAGCTGTACATACAGTGGATAAAAATTATTACCCAAGATGAGGAACTATTATCCTGTAATAACAACCATAATCATCCACCACCAGATCAGGTAGCAAATGAGACAAAAGAGTTTACCACCACTTTAAATAAGAAAGAAGGTATCCAAGAGTATACAACTATTACCTCGCTTTTTACCAAGCTGAGATTCAGCACCTTACCTGCGAGACCAGAAAAGGCAGTCAAACAGTCAAAGTATTTCATCAATTAAGTCACCACTTTATTACAGCTGAGAGCATCAAAAAATACGCAAAAGTAGATACATTTGAAGGTGAATGGCCTCAAACCTTTCAGTGGTGAGCATTACTGAATACATCCCAGAATGCCTAATCCCATAGTGTCTGTAATTTCTGACAATGTGTTGTATTTATAGTGAGAACTTTTATTTACAAGACAGCAGCTCTAGCATGGCATGTTCTGAAGGGCAATACTACAAGACAGTAGAAAGAAGAGATGACTTTATCTGCAATTTCAAGAGTTATATATATATATATGTGTGTGTGTGTGTGTAGCTTGTGGGGACCTGTCTACCACACATGGTGGAATGTCTTTGAGACAAAGTCTGCCAGAAGAAACAATCACATCAAGGGTGGCATAGAAAATTGAAAAAAAAATTGGCAGGCAAAGTGCACCCAAATGTATATGAAATAGTTGAGTTCTTCAAAAAAAGAACAGTGTGTAAGAGAACTTTCTACAAGACAGTTAGCTTCTGACCCAATCCACCTTGTAAAGAGTGAAAATGAATACAGAAAAAAGAATCTTGAAACTTAAACATAAATTCACAATGTTCTTTTGAGGAATATGTTGAATTCAGGATTAACAAATCTAGGAAACACTTGCTTTGCAAATGCAACTCTTCAGGCAATCCTTCATATTCCTCTCCTACAATAATATATAAATAAACACTTAAGAATGCAGTAAGAATTGTTATTGTCATATCATAATGATATAAATGTACTCTTAACAGCATAATGCTACACAATTATGCTTGATAAACAATAATTGAAGAATCTTTGCATGCAATAAGTTGATATAGTCAATAGAGATCTAAAATCATTTGAACACTAATTTACAAAACTAATATGAGTAATTTCATATTTTATAGAATTCATTCCATACTGGTCTTCGGGTAATCAGGAAGATGTCCATGAGCTTCTTACTCAAGTTCTTTTTCAAATTGATATGAGGAATTTATAGTCAATATTAGTGATTTTTATATATTAATCCCATCATAAGTGATACCAGTGAACACAAATTAACTGAAACTACAATAACTGTTACTAGTAAGAACACATAATGTACATAAAAAGTATATTTAACATAATACATTTTAAATGTCAAAATGTGGATTGTTCAAATCTTTTCAAAGTAATCAATCAAATAGCTGTAGAGGTATGACATAGACAATACTATTAATGTATTGATGATACATTGCCCATATCATCTAAGGAACTAAAATAGAAAATGCATCCAAAATTCATTCCAAAAAGATAAATTACCTGAAAAAGAGGGGGTATTGTGTCTGAGGTGACTAATGCATTTTCAAGTAGTCCAATATAATTATTTCCATAACCAACAATAGATGCAACAAACAAACTCAAACACAGTAAAACAAGATCTGCATTTGTTGCAATCAATTTTGATATTTCAATTACAAAGGTGTATTCTTCTCATTGTTTGACAATAAACATAATTATGAAAAGCAAATTACATATATAGATTACTTTTGAATAATGGTCAACCATAAAATGTACATCACTAGTATGCTCTTTTGAAGAGCTACACCTTTGTGATGCATAGGTGCTTAAAGTATCACAGGACATACAATCTAGGATGCTACAGTTATGTTTGATCTGAAGAAAATGATAGAGTACATTGAACAATCTTCTAAACACGTTCATTATGTTACCTACATTTAAAAAACAAAAGGTGGTACAAGATGGAAGACTCATTGGTAGTCTATACAAGTGATAATAACAGAATACAATAATTACTTCAAGATTACGACATGGATCTTGTGAAATCTTGCAAAAGGAGGCATACGGATCTTAATGAAATCTTGCAAAAGGAGGCATATATAGTGATATACAAAAAGAAAAGTGTTAAGGCAGCCTGAAATATAAGATTGGTGAAACTCTTGTCATAGTAAATTGACTTTATCATTAATCATTATTATTAGTAAGTGCTTGTATGTATACATGCATGTGATTTTTCAGCCTGCTAGAATGTGCTTGAGAACATTCTGGAACTCTTATAATTCTGTGGATATAAAGCTCTGTCAGCTCATCTGTTTTACTCCATGTAGTCCTTTCTCATTATTCAGTAAAATACTAACAGGTTATGAGCCCAGTGGATGCCTAACCACTGCGAGGAGTCTGTCTGTGCAAGAAGAGATCTTGTTACTTTACTAATTAATCTACTGTGATTAAAGAAGGATGGCTGCAGTCGACAAGTGGTCAATAGATAAGTGGAATCATCAAACTGGATGACGTGGAAATTCCAGATGAAGCATCTTCTCTAAGCAAAGTTTGTGGAGACCTCTGGTGATGGAATGGAGGTTCTAGGGAAAGTCCAACAGCCCAACAGGAAGCGGATTTCAAGAAGAGATCTCAATAGGCATCCTCTATGATAGTGATGTCAATAAGTTCATACCTTGTAATATAACAGTGTCACTGTAGTTCACTCCTTTATACATTGCTATACAGGTAACATTAATTGACACTCCATGTGTGGATCAGGATATATCAGTAGTGTGTTGTTGTATATGAGAAGATCTGAATCAATTAATGCATACATTGAGTTGTACTTCATTACTAACCAGTAAACATCAGTACTAATATTAACAATCACAACTCTATCTGATCACCTCTTGTAAAGAACCAACGGATGCATGGACGGCTCTACGAAATCACTTTGAGCGGGATACACTAGCAAACAAGCTGATGCTGAAAAAGCAGTACTTCAGGATGGAAATGAAAGAAGGCACTTCTGTTGAAAATGTCTTAGTCCAACAACTCGGTGGTTGGATAGTAGATTTTGGAGCATCAAGTCACATGACACAGAAAGAGAGATTCTTTGTGGACTATGAGGAGTTCGACAACGTCAAATGGGTGTGTGTCTGGAGATGCTCGTACAGTAGAGGCCTTGGGAAGGGAATATCCACTTCACAATGGACCTCAAAATAAGTAAGCCTAAAAAGGTTGCCATGCATTATATGTGCCCAGGTGGCCTATAACCTGTTCTCAGTGAGAGCAACAGCTGCTAAGGAAACACTGTGAAGTTTGGAAATACCAGTTGTTGGATTCATGACAGAAACAGGGAAACTACTAGGAATGAGATCACTTGTAGAGAAGCTCTATTACTTGTATTGCAAGCTATCCTCAGAACACGTTGCTTGGCATCACAATCTGGAGTTAGAAACAAAGCTGATCTTTGGCATGAATGGTTAGGATACTTGAATGAACATCAACCTGAAGGAGATGGTTAGTTGGGAGTTGGTAAGAGGTGTGGATTACCTAAGTCTATGGGATATAATTCTGTGACAAGTGTGGAAGGCAAGATATCTAGAAAACCTTTCAATCAGTGGGAGAAATCCTTTTGATGAAGAGACTAGAGCATGTGCATAGTGATGGTTGTGGGCTGTGCTTACAGACTCTATTGGCGTAAGAAGGTACTTTGGTTACTTTCATCGACGATTGCACAAGATGTTGTAAGGTGTACTTCATGAGGAACAAGTCAGAGGTCTTCGTAAGTTCAGGAGTTTGAAAGTCCTGTACTACTAATAAGTGTGGTCTCTCGATATGGGAATCTACGATCAGATAATTGTGGGGAATATCTCTCAAAAGAGTTTGAGCCTTACAATCAGAGGGATACATCATGAGCTTTCAGCTCCCCTACTCAGCTACTCAGAATGGATGAAAATCAATTGAACCCTAGTGGAGTCTGCACATGCCCCATGATGACTCAGCAGGACTGCCAGAGCATTAATGGTTGGAGGCAGCGACTACTGCTGCCTTACCCGAGGAACCGAACATCTACAAGATCCTTGAGGGAGGATTCAAAACCTTATGAGAAATGGTATAGGAGAAAGCCGATCTAGGTCAAATTAGATTGTTTAGTTGTTATGGGTTATGCCTATATACCAGATTCTAACAAAAAAAGGAAAATGGAGCAAGAAAGCTGAGAAACTACATTTCATTGGATATAGTCTTCAAACAAAGTAATATTGTCTAATTGATGAGAACATGTCAAAGGTCATTATACGTCGGGACGTCATCTTTATGAGTTTTGTTTTCAACAGACTCAACTATGGTTAAAGTTAATGAGGGAGTAAGTAATAGTCCTGACCATGAGGAAAGTTTTGGTACCTGAAGAAGAGGAGGAGTCATTGGAACAACCAGAACAACCAACCTGAAGAACAAGAGAACCCAAGAAGAGGATCAACACCAGTATCCTAGGAGACAGAGAATTGCATCAATCAGATAAGGATATGATGAGTATGTAGACACTGCATTTTTGGGTGGAGGTCAAAGAGAGGAACAACAAAGCCTCGAGGAAGCATTGGGAGGTAAATTATCTAAGAAATGGAAGAAATGCAGATTCAGAGTACAAATTACTGATGGGAATGGAACATGGGAGCTTGTGGAATTGTCTAGCGGACTGAAACCATTTGGATGCAAATGGATATTTAAGACTAAATGTGGAAGCGATGGGAAAGTGGAACACTATAAAGGTCCACTTGTGGTGAAAGGATACACTCAGAAACACGGAGAGACTACATTGAGACATTCTCACCTGTAGTTTCAGTATTCATCTGTTTGAGGAGTATTAGTATTTGCAGTCCAAAATGGTATTATGATTCACCAGATGGACGTGGTCACAGCTTTCCTAAATGGAACATTAGATGAAGAAATCTACATGGAACAGCCACCAGGGCATTTTTAGGAAGAGAGGGAATGTTTTGTTTGTAAGCTGAAGAATCAATTTATGGGTTAAAACAGTCACCTAGATGCTGGAACACTGTCTTCAAGGAACACATGGAGTCTACTAACTTCAAAAACAATGTACAGCTGACCCTTTCATCTTTTTCAGGAGTGAAGGGACTGATTTAACTATCATTGCTGTATACATTGACCACTTAATAATGTCACAAAGAGATACCCCGGACAAAATGAGGTGGATAATGGACTGAGGTATGAGATACCAGCAGATGAGAGCCTAATTGGATTCTCAGATGCAAATTGGGCTGGAGACATGGACAACCAACATTCTACGATGGAATCTATTGTCATGTCTGGTGGTGCTATCACTGGCTCAGCAGGAAGCAACTAGTTGTTGCACTACCTACTGCTGAAGCATGAGTATGTAGCACTCACTGCAGCCACACAAGAGGTTGTATGCTGAGGAGACTATTGTCATACATTAAGGCAACACCAAAACACCAACTATAATTAGGGAATTAGGAGGATAACCAAGGAACTATCGCTATTGCAAGGAACCCATTCTTCACACTAAACCAAGCATATTGATATCAAGTTTCACTATGTGCGAGAAGCTTTACAATGATAGAATCATTGAATTAGTGTACTGTCCCAACTGACCTGATGACAGCAGAAATATTAACAAAACCTCTTTCACTTGGTCAGTTTGAAATTCTTCGATTAAGATGGGACTGAAGAATTTACCAAGTAATTTAAGTGGGAGTGTTGTAATAGTAAATTGACTTTATCATTAATCATTATTAATTAATTAGTAAGTTTTTTATGTTATACATGCACGTGATTTTTCATTCTGCTAGAACGTGCTTGAGAAACATTCGGGAACTTTTGTGTTTCTGTTATATATATATAAGCTCTGTCAGTTCTCCATTAGTTGTTATTCATTATTCAGTAACATCTTCCTCCGTATCATGTATTTTAACCTAGCTGATTTGTACATTAACGCCTTAACAGCATGCACGACTATTATTTCCAGCATCAACAAATACAATTTATACTTCATCTACCCATATGTCAGATCTGTATAATTATACAGAACTGAATAGATAAAGTATAATGTAACGTATTCATTTTAAGGAAATTAATGTTTTGATACTAGTGCCCTTGTGATGCATTACCTATCATTCCATGGGATGGGATTTCTAACTCAAAAACTGGCATGTAGATCATAATATGCCTTTTGATTATCAACACATCACAGAGTAGTTTATGATGATTCAAACTAATATTTTGTTTATTTTTTACAGTACATTATGTTAGGTGGTCCCGGAACATAAACTGATTTGAACGTAATAGTTGCTTATGTGTGTGGTCTACTTTAGTCCCACCAATATAAGATTTACATGTAAAAAAAATTCATCATCTTAAAATTTAACAAACTTAAAGGCAGCCATCAATAATTTAAATGTATCATAAAATTTATATATATATATATATATATATAGTGTTTAAAATCACAACAATTCTATTTGTCACAACAAACTAACACAATTATGATAATTTAAAAAACAAGTATCAATCAGTAGAAAGTCTCATTTGTCTTTCATATTCTTCTTCCTGATCCATATATCTTTCATATGTGTTCTCAACAATTTCAAGTATATTGATTTTATTCTCTCTCACACGTAACTTGTACATAACAATATAATAAGTTGACAACACTCCTAGTATGTTGTAATAGAAACGTGGACAAATAGAATTGTTTATCACAGCCCAAAGGATATTTTGTATTGATATTAATGACAACCAACTCCATTAGAGGTAAACCATATCCTAACCATATCCCATCATTTGTATGGACACTGTGCTATTGTAAACTCTAAAGATGCTGGAAAAATCAGTGCAAAAGCAACACCATACAATATCTGAGGAATTAGTAATAGATCATTGAAATAAGACAAGATATTCCTCTGGTACTTGAATATAACCACATCAGACAATGTGGTTGCCAAAGCAAAGACTAATCCCAGACCTATTCTCTTCACATATTGGGAATGTATTTATTGAAACAGGGATAAATTAAGAAGTGTGATGGATATACAATAAAAAGCTGGAGTTACAAACATCATTGTGCTATTTGAAATGAAGCAAGATTTGAAAGATGAATTGATAGGATTAGGACCCTTCATTATACTCCAGTATACTTCATCAGTACAAATGAATCCAACAATACCAATCATTAAAGGAATAATATGAAACACTGTTTTGACATTTTCTACTTCCTCTACTGTAAAAGGTCCACCATATTTTTTCATTGCCTAGGTCTAGTTGGGAAGGTTAGTCCTTCTCCCAGTATGTCAAAGCACTATGATTCATTGGGTACTTGTTCTTCCTGGCATAGTTGAGTACTTTAGCAATCAACTCGATAGGATTGATAATGAGAGGATTATTTTCTAGCCAGTGTTTGAAAAATGAATGAGTTATTAATATCACAGACCTATTATCCTGATGTTATGAATGATAGTATAAGAAAAAATTAAAAGAACATTGTCCAAGTTCAAATATAGTGAATACAACTGGCACATTAATACTATGCCAGTGTATGATAGCACTTTAGTTCATCAGCTGAAGCTCCCCACAAGTTGATCAACATTGAACGTATATGTTTGCTCTAACCCAGTATATCCAATTGCAGCACAAAGATATCCAAAGACATATACTACAAAAACTAATGGATTATTTTGCCAATATACTGTTATATTAAAATTCACACCAGAAAATTATTCAAGCAAGAAAGCATAAAAAGATATCAGTAACAATGATCTTATAACATCCTGTCCACATATCAGCCATCAATCCAAGTAATGAGGAACATAAAGAAGAGCATACAATATCCATTATTAAAAACAATATGAGTAGTACTACTTTGTTTTTCACTTTGCTGTACATTGCTGTAACATCGTAATATGTCAATTTTTTTTGTGAGTTGTTATGCATATTACTTTTGTAGTTTACAGCATGGCTACTGCATAACTTTCTTAGGAAGAATTATTATACTCTGATATAAACCCAAACAGATACTTTTTACAAAAATGGCCTAATAGAGGATTGTGTTTATATTGTTACACAATCCTATGATGATAGCTATATAGTCAATGATATCAAACATTCTGCTAGCCATTATATACCAGTTTCCAAACTAAACAAGCAATTGAATTATGCTGTATCAAAAGTTTTGTAACTTTGTTACTGAAATCAACAGGTTATTATTTCCAGTTTTATCCAGTGTTTGTCAAATAAGCAAGGGTTTGTTTATAGTAAGGATTACAGAATGAGGAGAGTCAATTACTCATTAGCAAAATATATTATTATCATAGATTGCTCTAATTTGACCCCAATCACAACTAGACTTAATAATATTAAATAAACTGTGTTGTACTGTCAACTATATATGTAAAATGATTTGTTAATGACTTTGCTAAGTAATATGCTTCATTGTCACATACTACACTATACACAATTTAAGGTCATCTGATGTATATAATGTAAAAATCTTATGTTTGTTTAATAATTACTAATCAACTTCATCTAAACATTTTATTTAATTCAAATTAAAGTTGTTTTAATCTTATAATACTGACAGGTAATTAAACATTAGTTTGTATAATCATTACTCGTTTGTTGTTATTTAGGTGTACTCTATATGCGGGTATACATTACCTTTATTAATACTAACGATATATATAATATATGTAAATGTTTACTGTAAATTGCATTGTCATTTGTTATCTAGGGGATTCTATATTGTATGTAAGTAAACAATGTGGCTAACATTGAGAGTAAATTTTAAAGTTATTTTATTATAATATAGCTTTAACAACTGGAGCCATAAGGATGTCTTGTAATGGGTATATGTCATCCTCTTATTACTATGGTATTGTGAGGGTCTGTTACAAAATAGGATGAGGTAATATCTGTAATTATTAGTATTATAGTTTTAGTAAAGCTAATCTCATTTGTCATCAATTGGGATGTACTGGAGCTTCCAGTTACTATTGAGCTGGATTAGTGAGGTTAGAACTTGTAACCATACGTGTAGTCAGGTTTTAATATCTTTGTTTAGTTATGGCACCAAAACTTTGTCTATGAAGATGGATTATCTCAACTGTGCTAGAAGCAACTACCTCACTATATTTCAGTGTTCATTCTTTGCTATCATTGATAATGGATGTACTAATACTAACTCTCATGATACAACAGTGTATTGCTGTAAGTGTATCAATATTACTTATAATTTTGTTATAGATACCACAAGGATCTGGAGCAGTAATGCCTTTTCTGGTATGATATATTTCCAAATGAAGTCTGTGTTGAGGTCCACTGTAATAAACAATGGGGAACAATATGTGATGATGGATTTAGTTCTACTGATGTTTGGACTATCTGTAATTAACTGGGATAAAACAGTTGGTATAATTATGATCATCTAAGTTTGTAAGTATACTAACTAGTTAATATACAAATTTTAGTTACTGTAAAATGATTATGGCTGTGGTTTATAAATAACATACATAAAGATTAAACAAGTATTGTATCACTATAATAGATCTGGTATATACTTCCAGTCAACCAATTTGCAGTACATACATGTTTAATTTTATTCTCTAACCATATGTCATGGTACAAGTTTATTCCTGTATATCAACTTCAATAACTAGTTGTTTCTATTATGAAGATATTACTGTCATATGTGGTAAGTGATAACATAAACTAATGGTTAATTTGTATTATTATGATGAACAAAAAGTGTTGTTTACCTCATTAAGACAAATTTTGTAAATGTCTATTAATTCAAAAATGTCATTTGACTCAGTGAATTTTTTTTAGTATTTGAATACATTTTTTGTATTAGTATCAGCTTTAGTATAGAATGAATTTTTTTTAGTTTTTTGGGGTAGTTACTGTGAATTTTTTAGTTATAGTTAATTAAAGTTTTGATAGCCTAATAATCTAATACTGTTATCTATGCAATCTTCACTTTAATTGTACAAAAGATATTTTCTTTCATAATATTACTGTATAATGAGTTTACAGCAAGTGTTTCAAGTCAATTTATGTACTATCATCATTTTAAATTTCAGATACTTCATAGTATTTGCTACTTTCTTTAAAATTTTTTAATGATAATTGTTGTAACCTGGCAGAGATAGGTTCAACATATAACAATAAATATAAAGGAATAAAGAGAGAGAGTCAACTTGTACAAAACTCAAATAGAACTAACTCAAAACGTGCTCACACAATACATACATGTGCTCATCTGGAATATATAAATATTCATACATTATTACCATATTCATAATTATCCCATTTCCCCCCTTAAGTTTGAAGTAGGGTGCAAAAACGATCAACAGGTTGAGGTACACGAGTAGAATGACGAACAGCAAAACAGGACGAATTTGTGCAGGTGGTGATATATCGACTTGAACTGCAGGAGGATCTGGATTTGGAGTTAACCCATCTGAACAAATCTTCAACTGGTTCCTGTGGAACGTGGTCAGAATAATTACGTCTAAGGTGGTCAACATGACGTCTTAAAACAATGCCAGTGTTTGTTTGTACCTCATATGAAAGCGGACCAGTGACTTTTGTAACCTTAACAGGTATCCATTCCTTTACATGGAAGTTTTTTGCAAAACGTTTATCACCAACTTCAAACTTATGAGGAGCTTTATTCCTAATTAACTTGTCTTGTTTCTCTGACACATTGCATGAAGTGTCTGGGTGTAGTAAATCTAATGAAGTACGGAGTCGTCTCCTCATTAATAGTTCAGAAGGTGAAACTCCCGTAGTAGTCTGAGGTGTTACACAGTATTTCAACAAAAATCGAGCTAACCTAAGTTCCATGGGTCCTTCCATCCTTTTTAAGACCACATGCTTAAAAGTTTGTACAGCACGTTCAGCCAACCCATTTGAAGCTGGGTGATAGGGCGTGGTAAAAGACTGTTTTATCCCATTTTGGGACATAAACTTCTGAAATACTGAACTTCTAAAACCAGGTCCACTGTCTGATACTATGTCTGGGAGGCCATGTGTGGCAAAAAGGTAACATAAGACTTCAATTGTTGAATCGGAAGATGTAGACTTGACTATATGAACGTCGATCCATTTGGAATGTGTGTCTACAACTACTAAAAAAAGTTTACCCTGAAAGGGTCCTGCATGGTCTTTATGTAATCTTGCCAGACCTTCTTTCTCCAGTTGCGAGTAATTTTTTTCTGTGAGTGTCAAAGTACGTGAAATGAAGGCGATAGGCTTCTCTGACCCATCCTCCATACGGTGTGCTAGAACAGCACCTAGTCCGTAAGCAGAGGCATCACAAGATAGTAATAACTCCTTCTGACTATCATAATGAACTAGCAAAGTTCTTAGCTTGTTTAAAACGCTAGTGACTGTTCCTCCGTCCATTCCTACTTCACATGTTTTCGGAGCAACCTATAGAGAGGAAAAGGAATAACAGAAAGGTTAGGTAAAAATTTAGCATAATAATTGAGTAAACCTAGAAAAGATTTGAGTTCAGTTATGTTCCGTGGTTCCAGTGCTAATTGTATTGCTTGGAGTTTCTCTACAGATGGGTGGAGTCCATCCTTATCTATGATATGGCCTAGGTATTCAACTGATGGTGCAGCAATGGTACATTTTGATTCTTTTAGTGTAGCACCTGCCTGTTCTAGCCGGTGCAATACTTGGTCTAAGTTATGTAGATGCCTCTTCAGGAGTCTTCTCAGTGACAAGAATATCATCGATGTAAACAACAACTCTGATAGGCCTTGCATTAAACTTTCCATTGTCCTTCGAAAAATGGACGGGGCAGAAGATATGCCAAATGGCAACCATTGGTATTGGAAGAGCCCTTTAGTAGTATTAATAGTAGTGTATTTTTTTGACTCCTCATCTAATTCAACTTGCTGGTAAGCGTGTGACAAATAGTGTAGAATAGTGTACCTCCTGATAAGGCAGTGAAAGATCATCCACTCTGGGTAGTGGGTAAACCTCTGGTTTGAAACAGCATTAACAGTTACTTTGTAGTCTCCACAAACACGGATGTTTCCATCAGCCTTGATGACAGGGACGATGGGTGCTACCCAATCTGAGACCTGCGTAGGCGTAATAACTTTAGCTTGTACAAGTCGGTCAAGTTCGGCCTCAACCCGACTCTTAAGAGTGTATGGCAAGGGACGGGTTTGAAGAAGTGACACTGAGCCTCGGGTGTTACAAAAATCTTGGCTTTCATTCCTTGAACAGTGCCCAATTCAGAACGGAATAAACGAGGACGTTTCTTAATAAGTTCCTCAACTGAAGAGTTGTAATAAACAGCTTTAATAGACTGCCAATCTAATTGAATGGACTAAAGCCAATTTCTACCTAACAAGGTTGGTCCCTGACCTTTGACCACAACAATAGGCAGGTTTCATTTAGGGGGGGGGGGCATTTGCCCCCCTGGAAATTAGGTTAGCCATTTTTTTTTCAAAGGGTAATTGGATGTAATGAATACTGAACTGAAACTCAACACAAGGAATATACAGCATAAGATAACCATAGGCTAAACACAAGGAGTATGTAGAGTATTTAACCTAAATACCAACAGTCTGTGGGTGTTAAATTACTCCTAAATGCCTTATCAGCACCAGTATAGTGTCTTGTCAGGACAGAAATATGGTCATCTTATCATGTCATTTCCAAACCACAAATTGTCTGAAAATGTGCCAGAAGCGATCTCAGAGGGTCTAAAATTCAGAAATTTTCTGTGACGCACACTCCCTTCACCCCCCTAAATTTTCTCAATGTATTATTCCCCCCCCCCCCTTGTCCATTTTTCTAAATGAAACCGTGATAGGCAATATAAACTGTTGAGACTTATAGGTTATCTTGAGGTCAGCTATTCCTAATATGGTCAAGAGAAGTCCTGAATATGAACGTAGAGAAAATAGTAGTGGGTTGAGCTTAACTTCCTCCTGAAAAAGTGACTTGAAGGTGTCCTCATAATGATAGACACTGCTGAACCCGTATCCAGCTCCATGTTGAGCTTGCGACCATAGACTGTAACTGTAACTCTAAGTGGTGCAACTCTAGACAGTATAGAATAAACTCTAAACCCCTGATTAAGTCATCTAAAAAAGATGTACTTGTCTCTTTAATAACATTTACTAGTTTGGGGGACCTGCCCTTTGAACGAGCTTGAGAGGGTGTGTGTGTAGCGCAGAGGGCTTGCTGCGACAAAACCTTGGAGATATGACCAATTTTACCACAAGAGTGACAGTTCTCTTTGATAAACTGACACTTGTTTGCTAAGTGAGGCCCCCACACCTGTAACAAGAAACAACAGAATGATTTTGAGGCTTATTTGAACGATCACTGACACGATGAACCTCGTGGGTCCCATGTGATGCAATTAGTGACTTCATCAATTGAGCATTCAACTTTGCTCCTTCTAAACTGATAGCAATCTCTACCGCTCGATCAAACGAGAGGTCGTCTGTTCCGTGAGCAACCTGCTCCATATGTACTCTTGAGTAAGGCTGCAGATGAACCTGTCACGAAGGTTCTCATCGAGAGCATCGGCCTTGAAATTGCAACAGGTTGAAAGTCTCCGGAGGTCGGCAATGAAGTCAGTTAGGCTTTCTGAGTCTCCCTGATGACAGCATCCAAACTTGTATCTTTCAGCAACAATTGATGATTTAGGGTAAAAGTGGTTAGTCAATCTGTCGACCAGTGTGTCGAAGTCTTCCTTCTCAGGATTAGTGAATATGTTCGCGAGTATCTCATACGTTTCATAGCCCAGCACAGAGAGAAAAACAGCTTTCTTACGATCTTCTGTTATATTGTTTGCTTTGAAGTAGTGCTGCACACGTTGTACATACTTCAGGAAGTTATGCCGCTTCAGGTCAAATACTTCGAGCTTGCCCACTGTAGTCTGTGCCATCTAGTTAGTGAGTTCATTTCAGCTCTCGTCGCCATATATATTTTTACCTGGCCGAGATAGGTTCGACATATAACAATAAATATAAAGGAATAAAGGGAGAGAGTCAACTTGTACAAAACTCAAATAGAACTAACTCAAAATGTGCTCACACAATACATACATGTGCTCATCTGGAATATTCTGGATACATAAATATTCATACATTATTACCATATTCATAATTATCACAATAATTGTTGCTATACATCCTAATAAAAAATATCACAATAAATACTTCGATATATCTATAATATTTTCTTTAGCATACAGCGTTTTATATTTCAAATCATTTATTACTAAAACTATATGTTCTGTCCACTTTGTAAGTGACATCTAATAATAATCATAAAGTATGACATTATTATCTCATTTGGTATTAATATCAACTCTTTTAGTTCACTATATTAATTTCATAACTCACTGAAATTTTAGCTAAAGTTTTTACAAGCTTCATAATTTTGTTCAATAACTTTGCTGAGGACTAAGATTGTGTAATTATTTCTAGCTTTCTTTGAATAACATTCATTCACTTAGCTAGTACTGATTGTAGTATTAGGTATAACAATACAGAACTGAATTTGTTTCTATTATTTGATAGTTAATATAATATTATATAGATCTACCTCTATCTAGCAACTACAAGTAATGATGCTATTATCCTGTTTCATAATGAATATCCCTCATTATCCTATTACTATGGTATTGTGATGATCTATTACAACAATGTATGGGGTAATATCTACGAAGATTACCACTACAATTCTAATGTCATCTGTCATCAGTTACGGAGCCTCTAATTACTTTAGTGCTGGATAGTGAGGTTAGAATATATAATATATATGTAATAAGGTAAATAAGTACCTTTATTTAGTTATGGCACTGACACTTTGTCTATGAAGATGGATGGTCTTAACTGTGCTAGTAGTAGCAACTACCTTACTATATTTCAGTGTTCATTCTCTACTATCATTGATAGTGGATGTACTAATATTATCTCTTATGATGCTACTGTGTACTGTTGTAAGCATATAAATAGTTCCTTAGCACTTATCATTGTGCTATAGATACCACTAGTATCTGGAACAGTAAGCCATAAGATACATCTTCTGGAACGTAGTTATCCAAATGAAGGATGTGTTGAGGTTTTCTTTAATGGATAATGGGGAACAATATGTGATAATGGATTTGGTTCTACAGATGCACAAACTATCTGTTAACAACTGGGATATAACAGTTACTATAATCATGATAATCAAGAAATATAGAATAATGATGCAAGAGCTTCACTACCTTTAAAAAATGTCTTATAAAAAACAATCCCTTGCAAAAAACAATTACTTGCAGATTAGTCTCATGGTTGACATAATTCTATGCTAATTTCTTTATTAGCCCAGCCTGAACCGATAATAATTAGACTAACATGACTTATGAAATATCTCTGCTACTTATTAAGATCTCTATAATATGGATAAATCAGATGTCTAATAAAATAGGTTTTCGATGAATATTATATTTTTTATATAACTAGATATTAATAGACAACTTCCTGTATGACGTCAAAGTACAACAGCGATAAAAGTATTTATATATACCAATTTGAATTCTTGCTCATTACCATATTCTGCCTTTATTAAAACATCTTGTCACGAATACAACCTGTAAAACTTCAATCGCAATGGCCAAAGAGCAACAGGTCTCTGTTGTCTTCATTCTTATGAATCTCTTCAGTTATTCAGTTTACTTCACATGTGGTAAGTGTATAATTTTCTCCCTTTAATCACCTCACACTTTGCTAGTAGTAACAGCATAGCTACTGTAAGTTTAGTAATTATCAAAATGTTTGCACAGTCTTCTAATAAACACATAATATGTATACTTATAAATTATCTTTTTGTTAATAATATCCATTCAAACTACTCTATCAAGTTTTGCATTTTTCTATAATTTATTTAAAAAAAACATTTTGCAGACAAAGCTGTATAATTATATTTATATCGATTTTGTAAGAACAAATAATAGACTTTAATGTAATCCAAACAGATCCTTTCTACACAGTTGGCTATTAGTTTGCTGAGCTTTATTTTGTACAATTTTGTAATGAAAAGGTAGCAGTTCTGATTAAAGCTATTACTGTAAAACTACGTTTAAAACCAAAAATAGCTATTTAGTCCACAATTTATTGTAGTTACTGAAAACAAATGTATAAGTTTTATATCATATATAAAATTATAATTGTGACTTGCCCCATTAGAATAAAATCATATTACTAACAGGCCTTAGGACATGACAAAACAGTTTTAATATTTTTATAGTAATTATAAATATCATAAATCACATTATAAATGTGACTCACCCCACTAATAGGCTATTCCCTTAGGATGTAAAAAGCATTTTTAATATTGCATTATAGCTTTTTAAGTAATTTTATATAATAATTATTTATAAAATGATAAAATAAAACTCATTGTATGAGCAATATGATCATAATACCTTCATTATTAAATTTCAGATTGATTTAGAGTATAATGCAGTATTGTTTTATTAATGTATTATTATAACATAGCTATATTGAGTGAGATAATAAAGTAATTAAAACATTTCCATCTGTTCATTTATATAATTACTATATAAAAATAAGAGTATGCTTTAATGTTTGTGATTTTAATCATGTTATTATATTAAATCAGTTTATTAACGTTTGTACATTAAGTAGTATAAAAGAATTAAAATTTAATTATGAAATTGAAGTAGATATAATACAGTAAATTATATAATATAAAGGCATGTGTAATATGATTAGAGGTCATTTGTGCTAATTTTGTGGAATACTGGTCACTGAAACTATTAAACTCATAATCAGTGTTCAAAGAGGATGCTGTGTTTATTAAATAGACTAACACAACTCTTATTGTCTTCCTACACTAAGAAGAGTACACCAAATATTGATAGTTATCTTTAAACAATGCTATTGTTATTCACTAAGTAAACGATGATGTTTTACGTAGAGTAAGTATAAAAATCCCTACGGAAAAGAAAAATTAATTTTTTTTAATACTTTTATAAAATTAATTTTTAATATTGCATTATAGCTTTTAAAGTAATTTATATAATAATTATATATAAAATGATAAAGAAAACTCATCGTATGAGCAATATGATCATAATACCTTCATTATAAATTTCAGATTGATTTTGAGTATAATGCAGTATTGTTTTATTAATGTATTATTAACTAATAACATAGCTACATTGAGTGAGATAATAAAGTAATTAAAACATTTCCATCTGTTCATTTATATAATTACTATATAAAATAAGAGTATGCTTTAATGTTTGTGATTTTAATCATGTTATTATATTAAATCAGTTTATTAAATGTTTGTACATTAAGTAGTATAAAGAATTAAAATTTAATTATGAAATTGAAGTAGATATAATAACAGTAAATTCTATAATATAAAGGCATGTGTAATATGATTAGAGTCATTGTGCTAATTTTGTGTGAATACTGGTCACTGAAACTATTAAATCATAATCAGTGTTCAAAGAGGATGCTGTGTTTATTAAATAGACTAACACAACTCTTATTGTCTTCCTACACTAAGAAGAGTACACAAATATTGATAGTTATCTTTAAACATGCTATTGTTATTCACTAAGTAAACGATTTGTTTAACGTAGAGTAAGTATAAAAATCCCTACGGAAAAGAAAAATTAATTTTTAATACTTTTATAAAATTAATTTTTAATATTGCATTATAGCTTTTAAAGTAATTTTATATAATAATTATATATAAAATGATAAAAAAAACTCATCGTATGAGCAATATGATCATAATACCTTCATTATGAATTTCAGATTGATTTTGAGTATAATGCAGTATTGTTTTATTAATGTATTATTAACTAATAACATAGCTACATTGAGTGAGATAATAAAGTAATTAAAACATTTCCATCTGTTCATTTATATAATTACTATATAAAATAAGAGTATGCTTTAATGTTTGTGATTTTAATCATGTTATTATATTAAATCAGTTTATTAAATGTTTGTACATTAAGTAGTATAAAAGAATTAAAATTTAATTATGAAATTGAAGTAGATATAATAACAGTAAATTCTATAATATAAAGGCATGTGTAATATGATTAGAGTCATTGTGCTAATTTTGTGTGAATACTGGTCACTGAAACTATTAAACTCATAATCAGTGTTCAAAGAGGATGCTGTGTTTATTAAATAGACTAACACAACTCTTATTGTCTTCCTACACTAAGAAGAGTACACAAATATTGATAGTTATCTTTAAACAATGCTATTGTTATTCACTAAGTAAACGATTTGTTTAACATAGAGTAAGTATAAAAATCCCTACGGAAAAGAAAAAATTAATTTTTTTTAAAAATTTTTATAAAATTAATTTTTTAATATTGGCATTATAGCTTTTTAAAGTAATATAATAATTATATATAAAATGATAAAAAAAAACTCATCGTATGAGCAATATGATCATAATACTTCATTATTAAATTTCAGATTGATTTTGAGTATAATGCAGTATTGTTTATTAATGTATTATTAACTAATAACATAGCTACATTGAGTGAGATAATAAAGTAATTAAAACATTCCATCTGTTCATTTATATAATTACTATATAAAATAAGAGTATGCTTTAATGTTTGTGATTTTAATCATGTTATTATATTAAATCAGTTTATTAAACGTTTGTACATTAAGTAGTATAAAAGAATTAAAATTTAATTATGAAATTGAAGTAGATATAATAACAGTAAATTCTATAATATAAAGGCATGTGTAATATGATTAGAGTCATTGTGCTAATTTTGTGTGAATACTGGTCACTGAAAACTATTAAACTCATAATCAGTGTTCAAAGAGGATGCTGTGTTTATTAAATAGACTAACACAACTCTTATTGTCTTCCTACACTAAGAAGAGTACACAAATATTGATAGTTATCTTTAAACAATGCTATGTTATTCACTAAGTAAATGATGTGTTCAACATAGAGTAAGTATAAAAATCCCTACGGAAAAGACAAAATTAATTTTTTATTATACTATATAGGTTTAACAAATGGAGCCATAAGGCTGTCTCGTAATGGATATGCCTCATCATCTATTACTATGGTATTGTGAGGGTCTATTACTATGGATGGGGTAATATCTGTGATGATTACTACTACAATCTGCTGAAGCTAATGTCATTTGTCATCAATTGGGATATACTGGAGCATCTAGTTACTCTAGAGCTGGATTAGTGAGGTTAGAATTATATAATATCAACCTCTACATTATCACTGTCTAGTTATGGCACTGACACTCTGTTTATGAAGATGGATGATCTCAACTGTGCTAGTAGCAACTACCTCACTATATTTCAGTGTTCATTCTCCACATACATTGATAGTGGATGTACTAATACTAACTCTTATGATGCTACTGTGTACTGCTGTAAGTGTGTTAATATTTTTCTAAGCACTTGTTGTGTTTGTTACAGATACCACTAGGATTTGGAACAGTAATCCATTCTCTGGTATGATACGTCTTCAGGGAGGTAGTTATCCTAATCAAGGTCGTGTGGAAGTTTATTGTAATGGACAGTGGGGAACAATATGTGATGATGGATTTGGTTCTATTGATGCTTGGACTATCTGTAAACAACTGGGATATAACATTTGGTATAATTATGATCACCTCAGTTTGTAAGTGTATAGATACTAAAAATTAATAATTAATTAGACATTAGTGCATAAACAATATATTTACAATAATTATAAATAATATATCAGGATTATAGGCTATTGTATTAATATAATAGATCTGGTAGTTCTAGTCAATCAATTTGGGGTACATACATGTACAGTACTTCGTCACACACATGTTATGGTATGGTAATTCTTGTCCATCAACGACAGTGAGTAATTGTGTCCACTATGAAGATGTTACTGTTGAATGTGGTAAGAATCAAATGACTATTAACTTGTATAATTTTAACGTTTAAAGATGGAGACAGTTGTTATTTCATAATTAACATAAAATTGATATTTTATTTAGAAATAGTTTGGAGGCCTGTTTAATCATGACTTTGTAATTTACTGAAGTGCTTTTGACATGAGTACAATTTTTTGTAATGTATTCCTAACAAGCATTTAATTTCAATCTGTATCCTATCATCCTTTGTAGTCACACATCTCAAAGTTTTTTACTTTAACATCATCAAAAAAATATTCTTAGGGCTTATTCTTGTGCAATAATAATGTTTTGTGTCTGAACAGATAGAACTTAATAATTGTAATATTATAAAAAATATTTTCTTTAGCTTATAGTGTTATTTATTCCAAATCGTATAATACAAAGACTACTTGTTCTGGATTAATGTGTAAGTACTGATGACATAATTACAACTATATCTTATATATGACTTCAATTATATTACAAGCTATAGTTTCTTCTTGATTGTGTCTTCTTAGATGTATAACAAATGTGTATCTTATATTATGAAATTGTTTCTAGCTTTGCTTCAATATTTTGTACTTTACTTTGAACAGACGACGACAGTAAATTGTACATTATCTATGACATTGTTATTAGTTACATTAGTTAGTTTGTTAGAGAATGTTAATTTATATTCATTTAGCTAATGTTGCTCAAATTGGTGCTATAACATTATATCGTAATGGATATACCTCATTATCCTATTACTATGGTATTGTGAGGGTCTATTACAACAATGGATGGGGTAATATTGTGATGACTACCACTATAGTTTTACTGAAGCTAATGTGATCTGTCATCAATTGGGATATACTGGAGCCTCTAGTTATTCTAGAGCTGGATTAGTGAGGTTAGAATTAACTAGTTTTGATCATAGTTTCATTTTTCTGCTAGTTATGGCACTGACACTATGTCTATGAAGATGGATGACCTCAACTGTGCTAGTAGCAACTACCTTACTATATTTCAGTGTTCTTTTTCTACATACATTGATAGTGGATGTACTAATACTAACTCTTATGATGCTACTGTCTACTGCTGTAAGTTTAAAAATATTTATTTAATACTCATCATTCTTGTTATAGATACAACTAGGATTTGGAACAGTAATCCTTTCTCTGGTATGATACGTCTTCAAGGAGGAAAATATCCTAATGAAGGACTTGTTGAGGTCTATTGTAATGGACAGTGGGGAACAATATGTGATGATGGATTTGGTTCAATTGATGCTCTAACTATTTGCAAACAATTGGGATATAATTATACCATAGATATGATCACTTAAGTCTGTAAGTTCTATAAAGTAAATATCTACAATAATGGTTTAAATATTAAGTTGTTTATTTAATACAGTCAAACTGTTTTACTTTGTTTGCTAGTCAATCCTATACTAATTTTGAATCATTTGTTATGCTTTTATGTATACTTGTATCACTTTATTCTATTGTTATATAAAGCAATGAACCACACACATCAATGCTAACACATACAGCAATCATAAATTTCACATGGTCACTACTGTAAGCCCTGCCATTTTCATTATCACTAATGGGGTTTCAAGACTGGTTTACTGCTTTTATTTTAGCATTCTGTAATTTCTCCATTTTTACTATTTTTAAGACTATTAAAGGACAATTTTCAAATGTTTAAAAAATAGTCAAGTATATACAATGTTGCTGTCACAATAGCATCTCTAACAATTTTAAAAATTATTTTGACAATTATTTAGGTCTGGTACTTCCCTTCAACCAATTTGGAGTACATACATGTATAGTTCTTCCTCTGATACATGTTATGGTACTAGAAATTCCTGTCCATCAACTCCAATAACTACTTGTATTCACTACGAAGATATATTACTGTCACATGTAGTAAGTTTTTATATTGTTGTAGTAAACCAAATTAATTACACAATATGATTATCTAATTATTCATGTTTTACTTACAATCACTATTGCATTCTTTAGTTTACAGCAGTTCATATTCAAAGACTTATAATTCAAAAACTACTTGTTCTGGATTAATTTGTAAGTTAAACATTGTTCAGATTTTGTATAAAGCCTAAAAAATATTTTAATAGTTTCATTAACAATTTATTAAAATTTGATGAACATTACTTATAGCAAATTCTTTCAGCCTGCAATAAGACTATTGTAATCTTTTATCATTTAGCTGATGTTGCTCAAAATGGTGCTATTATTCTCTATCGTAATGGATATACCTCATCATCCTATTACTATGGTATTGTGAGGGTCTATTACAATGGATGGGGTAATATTTGTGATGACTACCACTATAGCTCTGCTGAAGCTAATGTGATCTGTCATCAATTGGGATATACTGGAGCCTCTAGTTATTCTAGAGCTGGATCAGTGAGGTTAGAATTAACTAGTTTTGATCATAGTGTCATTGTTTCTGCTAGTTATGGCACTGATGGTCTATCTATGAAGATGGATGATCTTAACTGTGGCAGTAGCAACTACCTCACTATATTTCAGTGTTCTTTTTCTACATACATTGATAGTGGATGTACTAATACTAACTCTTATGATGCTACTGTCTACTGCTGTAAGTGTATATATATATATTATTTGAATTGCTTTATTATTTTTGTAACAGATACAACTAGGATTTGGAACAGTAATCCTTTCTCTGGTATGATACGTCTTCAAGGAGGAAATTATTCAAATGAAGGACGTGTTGAGGTCTATTGTAATGGACAGTGGGGAACTATATGTGATGATGGATTTTGGTTCTAATGATGCTCTAACTATTTGCAAACAATTGGGATATAATTATTACCATAGATATGATCACTTAAGTCTGTAAGTTCTATAAAGTAAATATCTACAATAATGGTTTAAGTATTAAGTTGTTTATTTAATACAGTGAAATGTTTTACTTTGTTTACCAGTCAGTCCTATAATTATTTTTAATCATTTGTTATGTTTTTTTATGTATACTTGTATCATTTTATTCTATTGTTATATAAAGCATTAAACCACATTAATCAATGCTAACATATACAACAATCATTAGGTCACTACTGTAAGGCCTGCATTAATAATCATTACTAATTACGTTTCAAGGCTGGTTTACCATTTAGCATGCTATAATTTTCTTTTTTTACTATCATAAAAACCATTAAGAGTTTAATTTTAAATATTTTAAAAATGGTCAAGTATTTACAATGTGACTGTCACACTAGCATCTCTAACAAGTTCGCTAAAATTATTTAATGATTGTTTAGATCTGGTACCTCCAGTCAACCAATTTGGAGTACATACATGTCTAGTAGTTCCTCTGACACATGCTATGGTACTAGAAATTCCTGTCCATCAACTTCAATAACTAGTTGTAACCACTATGAAGATATTACTGTCACGTGTAGTAAGTTGTTATATGTTATAGTAAACAAATTTAATTACACAATATGATTATCTAATTGTTCATTTTTTTATAATCACTACTGCATTCTTTAGTTTACAGCAGTTCGTATTCAAAGACTTATAATTCAAAAACTACTTGTTCTGGATTAATTTGTAGTAGTTATGTTCAGAGGTGTTGTATTAAAACTTTATTATAAGTTTGTTAAACATTTATTATAGCAAATTCTTTCAGCTTGCAATTAAAGTATTGTAACCTTTTATCATTTAGCTAATGTTGCTAGAAATGGAGCCATCATTCTATATCGTAATGGGGTATACTTCATCATCGTACTACTATGGTATTGTGAGGGTCTATTACAATAATGGATGGGGTAATATCTGTGATGATTACTACTACATTCTGCTGAAGCTAATGTCATCTGTCATCAATTGGGCTATACTGGAGCATCAAGTTACTCTAGAGCTGTATTGATGAGGTTAGAAGATATAATCATAGATGTAAGTCAAGTTTTAATAACTCTATTAGTTATGGCACTGACACACTATCTATGAAGATGGATGACCTCAATTGTGCTAGTAGCAACTACCTCACTATTTTTCAGTGTTCATTCTCTACATACATTGATAGTGGATGTACTAATACCAACTCTTATGATGCTACTGTGTACTGCTGTAAGTGTATAGATATTTCCTGTGTAAATTGATACATTTGTAACAGATACAACTAGGATTTGGAACAGTAATCCTTTCCCTGGTATGATACGTCTTCAAGGAGGAAATTATTCAATGAAGGACGTGTTGAGGTCTATTGTAATGGAAAGTGGGGAACTATATGTGATAATGGATTTAGTTCCACTGATGCTCAAACTGTTTGCAAACAATTGGGATATAATTATTACCATAGATATGACCACTTAAGTCTGTAAGTGCTCTAAATGATCAAATAACTGTCTACAAAAATTGTAGACAGTATGAAAATATGGAACTGTTTATTAATTTATTTAAATTGTTTTTCTTTGTTTGAAAGTCAGTTCTATAATTGTTTTAGATCACGTGGTATGTTTTGAATATCATTTTATTCTATTGTTGTATACAACAATATGAAGCATTAAACCACATCACTTCCAATATGCAACAATCATTACTTTCATTGGACACTTCTGTGAGCCCAACCATGATGTTATCACAAATTGTCTATAGACTGGCTTGCCATTTAATTTTGTACTTTTGTCCATCATTTAACTATCATCAAAACCATTAAACAGTAAAGGTATTCTCAAACTGACTGTCACAATAGCATCTCCAACAACTTATCTGAAATGATTTGTCTACTTTTTAGATCTGGTACCTCCAGTCAACCAATTTGGAGTACATACATGTCTAGTTCATCCTCTGACACATGCTATGGTACTAGAAATTCCTGTCCATCAACTTCAATAACTAGTTGTAACCACTATGAAGATATTACTGTCACATGTAGTGAGTTGTTATATTAAACAAATTTAATTACATATTCCATTAAATATTCTAATTACTTTCTTTAGTTTACAGCGGTTCATATTCAAAGCCTTCTAATTCAAAAAACTACTTGTTCTGGATTGATTCGTAAGTAATATATTATTGCAGTGATTCTTGGCTAAGAAATTTATTTTGACTTTAGATTTAGTAAGCTCATTAGTAACATCATTTTTTTATCTTTATGTTGATGTAGCTTTTCTCATCTAACCATATTAGTTCTGGTACTACACGTCTTTATCGTAATGGATATACCTTATCTTCCTATTATTATGGTATAGTACAGATCTATATCAATGAACAATGGGGTAATATCTGTGATGATGCCTACTACAATCAGTATGAAGGAGATGTTATCTGTCATCAGTTGGGATATACTGGAGCCTCAAGTTACTCTAGAGCTGGATTAGTGAGGTTAGTTTCTTGAAAATTGTCTTCAAAATGTAAGTTATTATTTGTTAATATTTCAGTTATGGTACTGACTACAGCCCAATGTTACTGGATGATGTTAATTGTCCTAATAATGACTATCTCACTATCTTACAGTGTTTTCTACTCTACTATCATTGATAGTGGATGTACTAACACTAACTCATATGATGCTACTTTGTCCTGCTGTGAGTTTTAATATTATCATTATAATATGAAATCAACATGCATTGTAATGTAGACTCTACAAGGATCTGGAACAGTAATCTTTCCCTGGTATGATACGTCTTCTGGGAGGAAATTATTCGAATGAAGGACGCATTGAGGTCTATTGTAATGGACAGTGGGGACAATATGCATAATGGATTTGATTTCTACTGATGCACTTGTTGTCTGTAAACAACTGGGATATTCCAGTTATACAAATTATAATCTCTTTCTTGTGTGTTTAGTACAATAGATTATACTGGAAGTATATTATATTTGTTTATAGGTCTGGTAGTTCATCTCAACATATTTGGATGAGTAACTTAGCTTGTAGTAGTAGTTTTTCTTGTTTGGATTCATGTCAGAGTTGTCCTTCTAATTCTTATCAAGGATGTAACCATTCTGAAGATATCACAATTCAATGTAGTAAGTTGGAATGACATGTATTGAAAGTAATATAAGTTATAGCATTATCTTAGGTAAAGATATTAAGCGTGCCTCTTACATTATTTCATGTTTTAGTTAAAGAATGTGTGTATTAAAAGTATTCTTATAAAAGTATCCACGTTTATTTTTATAGGATAAGGACACACGCTAATAACACAACATAACTGTAAATATATTATGTTCTAATAAGGTCACATTGTATTTATAGGTAATCCAACGAGTTTCTTATCAGTATTAACAAAAAGGACTACATGTCGTGGTGTTACTCCTGCTCCTCCTACCATTGGTCGTAAGTCAATGCTAAAATATAAACTATGATATATGACATTAGTGAATAACTAAATATATATTGATTAGTTCCTTTGTCAGAGCAATGCTATAACTCCATATCATATTATTATTACTTATTGTTTTCTAGCATCAAACATAGTTGGATCAGGTGGTGGTACAATGCTCCTGTTTTGGGATAATTATTGTGGCTTTCATTTCTTACAAGTTATATTGACCTTTTTAAAAGTGAAAAAACACATACAAGATTATAGTTTTTTTGCTATGTTATTACATATGTTACTTTAATAACTGTAGATTTGTTGTTGTTTTTATGACTTAAGTGCTTTTTTTTTCTCTAATTGTAATTTTCAAGGATTTTAGAAATACTTTATTAACTGATTGTAAGTAATGTAAATAAATATCATTTAAGAGGACTTCATTAGTTAGTCAGCTACCTCTACTAAAAATAATTACGAAGTAATATGCTATTATAGTAACAACATGGTTAAACTATTCACTACAGTTTTCAAAATCAGTTTTTATGTGGTTATTTGAAAGTAGTGTAAAAGAGTGGAAGCTGTATGATTTTTATTTCTGAAAAATTTGTATGCCTATTTAACTGATCATACATATGGTTAGTATATATATGTTTTTATTGGGTGTATTGATATTTATACTGTATCAATTGAAACCCTACCAAATTATTGATGATATGTTCATAAGAGAACATGCTTATCTAGAAATGCCAGCACTATTACATTCTTAAAATATAAATGGACAAGCTTAAAATGAACTACGGCATTTATGGTTTCTGTAGTTTTAGAAATAGAATAAGCATATTCTAGGATACGAATGAGATAGTACTCCAGAGAATAGATTAATTGGTGGTAGGTATTGTGGTAATTGCTGGGAATTAATATAATTAAAGACCAATATAATTAATGTCCTTAATGCATAATAGTAATACTTTCATACAAATGGTATATGATAAATATATTTGTTTGAAACAATTAGTTAATTTGTCATTAGTGCTATTCACAAACATCACTTAAATATAATGCACTATTCTTTAAACAAACCATTGTAGTATCAAAGTCAGATAAAGATTATCCTTTAGATCAACTCAACAATTGGGGCAATAGAGACATCATGATAAAATGGTTCTAGAAATTTTTTTGTGACAGCAAAAATTAAGTGGACACCCATATACAAACCTTTGGCTGATAATAATGGTCTTCTGGTGTCTTGCTAAAAACTACTCTTAACACAGACCACCATGGGCAAGACAAATTGGTACTAGCCCAGACAGTTAATGCCAAATTGAACAAATCCTTTCAATGAATTTAAATACTTCCTTTAGTCTTATTAATGCATATGCTAATGTGGTATCATTCTCAACACTTCATGCATTCTATTATTAGCTTGAAAAAACAACAACATAACTTCATACTGTATGTTACCTTATAGTTCACTATTTCATTTCTTTAAATCCAGTTTGATGTACGTCTTTTGAGAGATGTAGCAGTAGGCTTCTTCCAACAAATTTCCTTATTTCTCACTTTAATTTTCAACAAATGACTCTATTTTCCAAGACTGTTAGTGACATTTTATGTTTGTCCTAAAAGTTTGAATCATCATATATACTCAATGAAATGTTGACAATCAAGAGACATCTTATGATCTACATGCCATTTTGGAGTTAGAAATTCATCCCATTGCATGATAGGTAATACATCACAAGGGAACAGTCTCAAAACTTAGAGATTTCCTTACAACAAATCAGATACTTCCTTTTGAGGAAAATCTAAGCATTTGCCTTTTGTTTATCTTTAGGTTTGCTAAGTTTATAATTGAAAAAAGAACTAAATATCTGTTGCTCTTGCAGAAAATCAACTGGACAATTGTTAAAGTCTAGTGGTTGTGATTAGTTTCTGTCCTAATTTAATTATATATCTTACAATCTTATTTTAGTTATTTATTTGTCACTTATAAGCTTTGGTGGCTGTCTGAGTATAACATTAAAATATGTATTATATACATCTAACATAAAATACATTCGCATGAATGTACCAGCATTCATCAAAGGGTTTGTTTATTCCTTATTTTTACAATTTTGCTTTGTTGAAGAATATATATATAAACTAGGGATTTCACTAAATCCCTAAAAACTTTCAGAAAATTCGTGAAATGACTGTTTTACTTAGGGATTTCATGAATTCACTAAAATCCTTATATCACAATTTGCATTGATGATAAAGCTGTTGAATTATTTAATGAGTATGATGAATGAATAAAGTTCATTGCTTACAGATAAATTTAGTGTTATTATTTATGGCTAAAATTTGAATAACAGTAAATTCGCAAAAACACTGGAGTATTTTTTAGTAATTTCACGAAATCCCTAGAGATTTTAGTGAATTCATGACATCTCTAAGCAAAACAGTCATTTCATGAATTTACTGAAGGTTATAGGGATTTTGCGAAATCCCTAGTTTCATAATCTTACTGTAACCTATGTACACACTATTATCTTATAGTAATACTGACGTATACAGGTAGTCTACCTATATATAGTAGATGTTGTATAGTATGACTCTCCTCTGTTATACTCATATAAAGACCGTTGTAGTACATGTATCATCTCGTTGAACTCCATAAAACTACTGAACTATAATATACTGTGTATTAGGAGAGAGACTGACCTTAGAAGATCGTAGGAAACTGACTTCTCTCTCCAGTGTGTGCTACTACAAACTATAGATTGCACAGATCGATGTGACCTGCAAAAAAATAATCTCCACCTTTATTAGGCTTACTGAGCATGCGCAGACTGTATTAACGAAACCAAAACGATACCATTCTTTTTGCCCTTTAGTTATCCTTTACAAACAAGATTATGACTGAAGAAGGTAAATTGCCTGTCAAATTGAGTAAGTAGTTACAGAATGATTGATCTATATGTTAAAACATGTCCAGTTATCTCTTAATTTTGATATGGGAGGTACCTGGTGTCTCATTTTACATCACTAAACAAATTAATCATAGTTGACATATCTATTTTAATTGTTAGTAGGTGATATTTGTATCTACACTCTAGATGGTACTCTGAATTCTGTAATAGCTAGACGAGCTTTACTTCAATGTACTAGTATTATTATTGAGTCAACTATTGACCCATTACCCTGGCAAGGAATCTGTATTCAGAGGAGGTTATATCTGAGAATGTTTACAAGAGAGTAAGAGATAAGACTAGAAGAGATACGACTGTAGAACATCTTGAAATTATTCTTAATGATATAAAGGAATGTGTTAAGCTTGATCCTGATGGCTTGACTAAATTTGTGAATATTTTAAGAGAATTAAATCGACAAGACTTAGCTGATAAAATCATGTCAACATATAAAGGTATTATACATTATGAATACATGTAATGGAATTAAAGAGTTAAAATTATTTATAGTATAATTGATCTATCTTTAATAGTTGTACATATAGTGTCATTTAGTATAATATATATTATTATTATTTAATACACTATGTAATTAATAAATATTAGTAGAAGATATGATAATTATATTATTATTGTCTAGTTCTTGATTTACTAGATAAAGAAAGGGAGTTGAAATCCATACTTAAAAAAAAAGAAAGGTAAGACATAATAATTATAATCAGTTATTAAATATGGTCACAATAACAAACAATAATAATGTACAAGATGGGAATTAGAAAAAATTGTCTACCTGGTGTATCTTATCAGGTTGTCCTAAGATTGTTTTGGGCTATGTATATATATATATATATATATATATATATATATATATATATATATATATAATTATGTCCACAAAGTTTCTAATCATCATTTGATTAAATGTTGGATTTGTTTATCTTTTCACTGCCTCTGTTGCCTCTCCTTTTTAGTTAAGTTTAGTAATTTTATTACATTGTTATATTTGACTTTGAGAATGACTAATAAAATTAACTTACATATGGTAACTGTCAATAAAACATATCAATTAATGATTATTATTACTTTTACTATAAGTGCTTTGAATTGGGCATGATTGCTTGAAGCTTCTCAGTTTTATCACTCAAGAAAACAACTTTGAGCAGTTTCATAACTTGTGGTAATTCTTCAGTCTTAAAACAGTTGTAATTTAGTCCCTTACAATAACATTAATATTGTCAAAACATTCTGAGGAAGATTTTTATAATTATTAATCTTGTTAATTGCTACCATGTAATAACACGTCTTTGCCAATATCCTGCTTATAATATAGTGAGTAGAATAAATAATTGTAGCTAAAAGGTTTAACAATTGTATCAGTCTTCTTTATGATAGGGACTAATTACATTAATTAAATTGTAGTTAAGATCAGCTTTTATTAAACCCTAGGAGTGGAGTTTTCCTTAATAATGTGTCAATGACCAGACTGAAAACAAAGTTATATTTTACAATTAAAATGTGATGCCATTTATTTAAACATAAGGATTTATTTTATACAGGATAGCTACCAATAGTAAAATAAAAGATATCTGAACTTGTTGTGAGGACCAACATTTAAGATATATCTAGTTTGTCAATGTATTTTTATCTATGAAAAAGTGTATGATATATAGTGAGGCCTCTGTTGTTGACATAGTAAACGGAATTATGTAGATTTGTGTAAAATTTATATTCAATGCTATGATGATTTTTCTTTTGATATGTTATTAACAGATTTCTTTTAATCTCTATTCTCTAATGGTTCTCTGAATTTTGTTTTTGCACTACAAGCTTTAGTTCAATGTTCAGACAACATTTTTGAGTCTGGAATTGATCCGTTTGTTCTGGCAGAAGAAAAAACTCTTTGTAAAAAGAAGTCATTTCTGAAGATGTTTATAAAAGAGTGATGGACATGCCAAGTAGATATTCCAGTATGGATTGTCTCATTTGATCTTGATTATCTAAAAGACCACATTAGACATGATGTTAACAGACTGATGAGTTTCCTCGACGTTTTGAGAGATTTAGATTGAGATGACTTAGCTGATGTTATTATAACAACATATAACAGTTTTAGTAAGTTATGACTAGTATATATTAAAATAAGTTAGTTAGTAGAGAGTTAAATGTACTATTAGGACAGTGACTACACCATTTAATAAATGAGTGTGATCTATAATGTAATTATTGTTGAATTATCACTATCGTAATAGCATAGTTTCTCTAAAATTTTGTCAACATTGAGGGAAACCGTGTTATTAAGTTTTAAAGAAACTGCTGAATTATTAAAATAATATATTGCTTTTAAGTAAAAAATTGAAGTTGTATTAATTACATGATAGGTTACAATTATGAGCTTAAATTACAGAAGATTATGACAACATTCTACTTAATGTAGGTATTTCATAATGAGGATCATGTCAAAGATTATTCTAGTGTGCTTAAAAAATGCTCTTAAAGAGGGTCATGTCAAAGTTAATGGACCAAACAGTCTGTTTCTGGTCCTCCTGGAAGTGGAAAATCATCTTTTATGAAACTATTACTTAATCAAGATCCACCAGACTGTCATCATAGCACTCCAGTAGTGGCAGTACCTGAAGTAAGAATGGTAACGGACTACTCCTCTTGTAGTGGTGAAGATACCCAGTCTTTTATTAAGGTAGATACTAACTCACTAAAGGATATGATTGCTAAAGCCATCAAGGAAGGAGTCAACCACGTTCAACACCCAACAATACAAAGTGATAAAGATGATGGTAGCAATCATTCTTCTTCTGATGAAGCACAAGATCTTGAACAACAAGAGAATGAAGCATCTGTGGAAACTGTCTCTCAACCACAAGAGTTGTTACCATTCCAGTTTCTAATGTTACCAAAGATATTTTAGAGAGATTACCTAGTGTACAAACATCAACTCCTCTTTTGGAATCACACTGGATCTATGCAGTAGACTCTGGAGGTCAAGCTGCTTTTCTAGACATTAGTCCTGTTTTATTACGTTATAATTCAGTGAATATTCTCACGCACAAACTAAATGAAAAACTCGAAGACAAATCAAAGTTTTATTATAGTGTAAAAGGAGAAGTAATTGGTAATCCAATGAGAGAGACAAATCACTAATCTACAACTTATGAAAACATCATTTCGCTCACTCACATCTGTCAATCCACCTAATTTACCTGGTATTCCTTGTTCATCAACAAAGCCACTCTCTCTAGTACTGGGAACATTTTATGATAAGATAAGAGAGTCTGGTGAATCTTTAGATGAGAAAAACAGAAAAGTTTTATCAATATTAAAAACAATATGGAGATCTTTTAATTTTGCATCGTTTTTGTGGAAAGGAAGTGATATTTCCTGTTAACACAATTGCTAAAGATGAGAACAGACAAATAGCTGAGAAAATTCGTAGTGAAATATGTCAGTCTTATATCGAGGCAGAGATTCCTGTTCGATGGTTCTTATTTCAGTTAGATTTAGAGGAGCACCAAATAACTTCTAATAGCTCTATTGTTAGCAAGTCTGAATGTATCAGTATTGGTAGTACTCTTGAAATGAATGAAGGCGATGTACATAATGCCTTAATGTACTATCATGATTTGACTATTACCTTATTTTCCTGAAGTCCTTCCTAATGTTGTCTTCCTTAATCCAAAGCCACTTCTTAACATATTGTCTCTTTTGATTAGTATTTCATTTGCTGATGGTGTTGATCATTTAAAAAGTACACTAGATATCATGTTGATCTTGATACACATGAGAAACTCAAGACACGAGGAATCTTTTCGAAAAATTTATTGACAAAATCTCTATCAAAGGTTTTTTTAAAGGAGTTCTCAGCTGATGAGTTTTTGATCTTAATGGAGTATTATTAATCATATCACCTCTACCTCATAAGACATTGGAGTATTTCATTCCTTGTGTCCTAGCTACTATCAATGATTTAGAGTCTTTAAAAGAGCCATTCAAAAAGAAAGTAGATCCTCTTGTCTTATATGGAATGAAAGGCCACTTCCTCAAGGTCTGTTTCCTGCACTAGTTGTCAATCTTCTCTCTCGTCAATTTCACCAAAATTCACCCTTTCTCAAGCTGATGAACCACAATATCGTAATGCTATTCGCTTAGCTTGTACTAATCCTGAAGGAGCAGTTCTATTAGTAGATGCTATTTACAGGCTAGAAGTATTATATACTTTGTCCACAAAATAACTGTCATTATATTCGTGAAGTTATTAATGAAGGTGTCAGCGCAACTGTTAACAAATTTCATTATTTGGATAGTGTAAAATATCCTAAAGAATGTTTCTATTGTTCAGTTTGTGATACAGCAGAACATCTTTGTCGTTTAAGTGAAGATGAAACGAAACTTATATGTTGTAAAAATGAAACAAACTGATTACATTCCTATTAATAAGATACGTCAACTGCCTTGGTTTGGACCCGTAGTTGAAGAGGGAGGTGAGTTATTAATATAACAACTACTTTATATTTTTTTCTTTCTTAGCTTCTTTCCCCAACAAATTGCTGAAGTATCTAGACATAAGACGCGAACTATAACAACTCCACATACTGAGCTAGGTATGATATAATAGCATAATAATTTGAAGTTAACAGTGGTATTTACATTGCTTATTTTTTTGACCTGATTCTAATGATAAATATTGCCACTTTTTCACTTATAGCACTTGATATTATATTTCTTTACAATTATATAGATGGTCCCTAAATTGAAACAATCTATTAACAAAGTCCTTACTAAACGTCATGCTCAATTAAGTGATGCAAAGTAGACATTGCTTACAATCACTAGCAAATGAGATGTTTGCTGCTGAGCTCATTAGTAAACAAGTTCAAAGGTCACCTTCATTTGATAGTATCATTGATGAATTTATAGCAGGAATGAGTTTTATGTTAGAGTATTCTGAAGTAGACGATCATTGTGTCCAGTTCCTAAAATCCTGTATTGAAGTAGGAGGTGCTATTGCTAAGGCTGCTAGAGTTCTTCAAAAGGACTGGATTGATGTAGGTATGAAAGTAGATGTATTTTATTGATTATTAAAACTGTACTTAATATGTTGTGGTTTTTCCTTTGTGTTTTACATCTAAAGTATTCTTTACAATGAGTGTTATGTGAAAAATTTATGTATACACAACTTGTCATCCTGTGATTACACTGACTTATGATCATTTGCTTTAGTTTGTTCTTGGATCTTGAGTACTGTCTTGTATTGGAGATTCAATGCTTATTACATTGTTTTCTTCATTTCTATGGCAACATATAAAGTATTCTCAATGGCTTCTAGTTCTTCAATTCTCTAAACAATGCTTCCAATGTAGTTATCTTGTTTATGTCTTTCTTTAAGTGAAGGAGATCATTTCTATTAGTGATAATAGTTATAATTAATGATAATGTGTCTAAACTAATATTCCAAATTAACTTCAGTCTTTTTATATCTTTATCATCTCTTGAAGTGACCACTTCATTCCTATCAGTACTGATATAGTGAGGAGCAGGTTTGTATATGATAGTAATAATGGTGTTCTCAATGATGACTAGATTATAACAGACTATAATTATTAAATACAGACTGTACTTACTATCATTCTATCAAGAGTTTGTATTAGCTGCTATACTTGATGTAATGATAATATCTATTGTGCTAGAACTAATGTCCTAATACATGATGTATACCTCACATCACTTTTATTATAACATGCCATGATTTCTTATACATCTATGTTCAATATCATGTATAGTATTATCTCCCCTCTCTGATCTATCAAGTACTTTAAACCTATTCTTTCCAACCTGTCCTAACTCATAAAATCATGAGTGTGTACGTAAACACTGTAAAGTGAACATGTGACATAGTGAACTTGAACCATAATTAGGGATCTGGAGTGGATGGTGGACAGAGAAGACTTTTACAAGATGATGTTGGTGTGGTCTACAGATAGTGGTTTAACTAGTGAACAATGTTAAGTTTAAACTATTAATTAGTAAATATTACCACTATCATACTTACTATTAATGCATCATTATATACTTGTAAATAAAATATATTTGGGTGGGTTACACAATATAGCCAAGAGCAGCTGGAGGATATACTAACCAATCCCCTTCTCTCTGTGTACAAGACTTTGTCTGAAATAATTGAGACTTTTGGTGCACTTTTCTGTCACTCATCTTGTATTATATTTGTTTCACTCTATCTCTCTTCTACTACTGCTGTTTCTCCATCATATTAAAATACAACATCAAGAACTGTTAACTATCATAACTTTTTTTGTCTTAAACCATACACATCACAGGTAGTGGTCACTAGTTATATACTACATGTAGTTATTGTATGCATGTATAAAAAGACAACACACTTGAGTACTTTGTTTCAACATTATTGTTAAGGACTGATAAAGTGATGTATATTCTGTACATGTTCCTTTCCTGCAGTAAATGATCATATACTGCAGTATATATATAGTACTACTATCTCATAGTAATACTGACACACACTGTTAGCGTACCTAGTAGATTTTATATAGAGTGACTCTCCTTGTTATACTCATGTACGGACATTGTAGTACAAGTGAACTCAACATAACTAATGAGTCCATATATATTAGTTTATGAAATATACTGTGGATTGGAAAACGACTGATTTTAGAATAATGTAGAAAAGTTACTTCTCCCTATAAAGCCTGCAATGAGCTCCACCCTATTATTAGAGTTACTGAGCAGCGCATATTGAATGCCCACCCTTTTTCGTCCATTCTACATTATGGCAGAAGAAAGCATTCCTAATCATTTAATTAAGTATAGTAAACATATTTGCCTGTAGGGACTATAATGCCTATTGCTTCTACTTATGCAGAAATCATTTTTAAAAAGGTATTGTCAATGCTAGGATGAGTGAGAGTCATTCCCAAGTTAGTAGATGTTCTCTTCTTGGTTCATAACTGGGTCTACTGCAATCTACTCTGACAGATATTTAAACATAGTATATTAATGATTCAGATGAATATCTACAAAAATATTTGATGTGATGGTTGAGTGAACTCCTTCCCCACAAACCAAACCATACTTTAATTTCAACCTCTCAAAAACCAACATTTACATGATTACCATTTGTATGTCTGTGTTTCTTAAATGAATTGAACAAATGGAGGATGTAGAGCAAATAGGTCATACACTACAAAACTTTTTTATAAATTACCAATAGCAGTCAAACATTCACTTCAGAATAAAAGAATTGGATTAAATGATATGATATTGCTGATAGATCACAAATTATTAGTATTGCAGTTGTACAAAATGGAAACAACAGATAAAAAATAGAAATATCAGCGAGAGTTTTGTAAGATATAAAATCTGGATGCCTTTTCTTTTTTTAGTCCAAAAATGATTTTTTATAGTTGTATTAATCAGTATGTCTTATTAAAGAAATTATTGAATTAGCTGAAAATGAAATTGTAGCAAGCAAGTTTGAGGAGAATGAGAAATCTATTATGTCAAATCAGATCATTAAACAAAACCTTCAAACATATGTTTGTTTTTTGACAAAATCCTGACGTAGCTCCTATTGGATTACCAATAATCACTGGTTCATCTTGAAAACAAGAGAAATTCTTTAACTTCATTGTTGAGTCCAATCTTTCTTTTTTGAATCACTTTTGCTCATGAGTTAAGGGTAAATGGAGAGGGACTATTAAATTACCAAAGATCCAAGTTAAAAAAAAGGTTACTAAAAATAGTTACTCAGGACTACAATGTAATGTTACTTGTATTTGTGCAACCAATAGCATGTAATTATGTACTCGATTTTTCTAAAAAATGTACTGGCATTTGCAAAATGAATTAATATGTAAATTTAAAACACTCTCAACATTGGCAGCTGGCAGCCTTTCACTTCTGCAATATTATGCTCAAGTGATGACTGATTTACAAGTTAAAGAATATTACTAAGTGTCACTTAAGAGAAATTGCAGATTTTTCTTATTTCCATCTTTGATTTCTTACTGCACATGCCAGACAGTCTATAGATTGTTTTGGACCACGGTTAACTAGATCATAATATATATAATCGTCTATGGCTACCACGGGGCTGTTGTGTGTGATTACCTAGTACAATGTAATCATTACAACTCCTAATTACTGATCATATAAAGTTGCTATGATTACAATTACAATTTCTGCTGTACATAAAATGTAATCATTACTTCAAGGTTTTAATTGGATTATTCAATTACAATTACTTAATTACAAAAGTTACAATTACACAAGATGCTCGTTAACTTAAAAAATAAGAAGTTTTTTGGTAACAAGCGTGACCTGTCTTGACGTAGAATTTTCCCAGAATGGCTAAACACTCTTTCAACATTAGCAGAGGTAGCTAGTACAGTAAATATTTCCTGACTACTCTAGCAAGCTATTGCATAGAAATATTGATGAATTCTTCTTCCAAAAGGTTAAAGAATTCTGGATAATTCTGTTACTTCAAGAATTTGGTAGTTGATCCAACTTGGTTGTGCTTGATACTCTTCCTCAATATCACAAAAGTAAATATTAGAGCCCTTTTTAATGCTATTTTATGATTTTATCATTAACATGAGCATGAGGATTATTCACGATATTCAGAGGAATTTACACTTGACTGAACACTCTAAAACACATATGTACTTATTACAAGCCAGTATTGTGTTATTATTGTAATGTGTAAACTTGCAAAAATGCTTTGCACAATATGATCCAGTAATTGATTCATTAATTGTAAAATATTTCAATTACAATTACCATTACACCTACATAAAAATTTGAATACAATTACTATTATGATTACTTGCCAAAAGTAATTAATTCTAATTAATTAAAATTATCAATTACAATTAAAACATCCCTGATAAATAGTTATAGCAAAACCGAATGAAATTATTAACCCTAGGCCTAACATGAATACTATATGATGGGTGTGACTTGTCTTCCAGCTTCTAATTTAAGTATTGTTCTGATATAGTATCATAATTACCCCAAATTCAAGGGGTATCTACATCTGCATATCCTTTATTCAGGGGTGTCCTTTTAAAAGTTGAATAGATCCTGCATCTTATGATCCTGCATGTATTAATATCTGACTTCATTAAAATAAGTTGGTAACAATCTTACATTCCTCAGGACTCAAATTTTGTCAATTCCAATAACATATTTGTTAGTTTCCCAGTTTGATGTTCTTATGAGACAATTAACTGGAAAAGAAATTCTGACAAT
>NW_024533118.1:0-56784 GCF_016097555.1 Gigantopelta aegis
AAGAAAAAGTTTGCCAATTATAGCACAACTTTTTCTTATTATGAATTAACAGCATAACCCGCAAATATAAACAAAATAAAAAACACCACGCCAGAAAAAACAACTACATCACATGGGTTGTTACATATCCAGTCTCTCAATACAATGAACACTACTTGTAAATTACCTCTTTCCATTTCGATTTATTCTACCTGAATTATGTCCCCTTAGAATATTATTATGTACATGTATTGTAATAATTTAAACTCTTAACTCTCTAAATCTAATCAATGTCAATATTATATGTTAGAGTGATCAGTATTCATGAACAAATATCAGATGACTTACATATCACTAATATAGAATCAGTTTCCTAAAATACTCAAATTATTAAAATGCCATGTTTGATAAAGATTTGACACAAGGGACTGCATGTTTTTGGTGTCAGAAACTATCTTTCAGGGGGAATTTCTTTTTCTTTTTGTTTTTTCTCTTTGAATTTTAGCTCTAAGATCGAGATCACGTCATCATGGCCAACTTATCCATCTGATGCATGACATGACCTACTCATGCTACTTATCTATAAAGGTTCACACATTGCAGGCCATAATCACTCAGTGTGGATTACACACTCAACACCTTTCTGTTGTAATTACCATATTAAATTTACCAATGTTCCAATGATGACACACACAACTGAACCACTACAACTGATTTAGACTCTAAATGTGAAGTGTTTGTTGGCCTCATGATGACAATTGTTATCCCCTATACAGATACTACATGTGAAATTCCTAAATTTCCTAAGTTTGTGTTGTTGTTTTTACTCTTAATCAACATATTTCAATAATATTAAGCCTATAAAGATATCACAGATAGCAATGTTAACTATCATTATAGTACTTACTGTAGTAAAATTGTATGATAATGACAAAGTGAGATAGTCTCTTTGTCACTTATCCTCATTAACTTGATATTTGAGACAAAGTACAGCTGTGTACTAACATATACAACACAACCATAATAATATAACTTGTGTGTACTATATTAAATACTAACCGTATTGTTCAATAGTATCTCTGTCTCTCTCTGTCTCTCACCTCTCAGTTCTACAATAGATTATTATTGTGTATATAATACCACAAGAGACAGTAAGTTACTATAATATATGTGTATGTGATGATTTCTAGATAATCTAGATGACTGTATTTGATATGATAATCAGTTAATTCACACATGTTTTTTTTCTATTGGTAAATAGGTAGTAGTATGTTTTGTTGTTATGGTAATTAGTGAAGCTTGTATTATGTCTTTCTATCAGAGGAAGACTCTAGATACATTTATAAATGTACTACTGTAATGAATCTTTGTTTGATGAATAATATTTGTGAACAATATCACAGTATAAACTTCACTGATGTACCACATTATTGTAATGTATATGTACCTTGCTGTTCTTTTTCCTCTTGTCTTCCTATTTAGTGTTGTTAGTTCTGAGATATGAAGATCACGTTTGATAGCATCTGATCCTATCTGGTACCTCAAAGTGACCAAAACCAGTGATACATACCAGCTCGTAGGTAGAATCACTTGTGTGCATTAATCAAGACTAGATCTGAACTGATAGAACACTTTTTACATCTTATCATTCAGTTTCAGATATATCTTACAAACTCTCTCTTTGTCATGTTCTGTTGACAGCTCACTAGTGACATTAGTCCGGTACATATTTTATTTTATATAATATTGTTCATTTATAAATATTGCCGTTTAACATAAGATTAATTAAATTAAATATTAGCAATAATTATTGTGTCAGTGACACGTGTAAGGTGGGTGTGGTGCCGAACTGTGGGTTCTGGTTTATCGGAGACTGTAGACGGATCATGTCACATAAACACAGGTTAATTGTTCAAGGAGAAGTGACCGCTTTACTCTCTGCTATGAGAGGAGGTGGAGGAAGATGGCGAGGAACTACTAGAGCATTTGTAAGTTAGACCATAATAACTAGAACAATATAATCATTGTATTATACTGTGACCACACCCCAATTGTAGGATGACTACTGTTTGTTTATGCTATCAAAAAAAGAAAATTATCGACATTCCTTGTCTCAGAAAAATTTTAACTACTACTCTTACCATACTGTACTATGAGAAATCATTCCAGCACAAAATGTTTTAAAATGATATAAATTATTTAAAATATATACAAATACCTAGCTATTGTTATAATACATTGTGACTGACACCATTTCTTTTCCATTGCCTAATGACATGTATGTACTCATGTACTTAATGATACTACTGTCTTACATGTACTATAATATAATTATTATATATTACATAATTACATGTATAATTTATATCATATTATATTATAATAGGAGGAGAGTCAAGATCCATTAATATGTAGTTTATTATCATTACAAGATAAACTACTTCAAGGTCAAGGTAGTAGATTATATGTTATACATGTACATGTAAGAATTATATCATGTATCAATTACTAGATAACCCAATACTACAATATTAATACATATACATAGACTACTAGTATCAGTAGTTATACTTATATAATGTAATAACTATTACAGGTAAAACGTTAATAATATTACAATTCAAACAATGGAGTTGAGGTTTAGTAATACTAAAATATTGTGTTAGATTTTATGACTATATTAGAGATAGTGAAATGTACCCTCATGTACTTGTATATAAAATAATGTTGAATGGACAGATAGATGGATAAATGGATTTGATGATCCAAGTAATAAGTAGTAACTTCACTGATATACCACGTTGTTGTAATGTACATACATATGTACATGTACCTGCTGTTTATTAATACAGTGATAAAGTTTGGCATATAGAAAGGGGTTGTTTGATAACTCTAAGATGAATCCATGCCTATAATCTTACTATTGACAAGTACCTTTGTGATTGTTTATTATTAGAATAACTTGTGATTGGTATTATTAGAATAACAGCTGTTCTTGTATCAATATAGGTCAGAATACTAAATGATGAACAAACCACATTGCCCTTCATGTTTAAACTTAGTGTTCTTACAATTAACAATGCAAGATTAAATGAAGTAAGCTTTTATGGAACAATTGAATTTGTAGGTTTTTACCTTCAAATATCTAAAAAAAATAATTCCATTCATTATTATTGCATATAGTTACTTTACACACAGAGATGTTTAGATAGGTTATGTCAACAAAACAGACAAATACATAGCTAAATTATATAGTTGCAGTCCTTAATTTGTAATGTAGTATAACCTCTAACCTCTCTCCTGACACACCTCTTTTTGAAGCTCTGTGTTAGTCTCAGGTGTTTTTCAAAACGTTTATAAGCTATCTCTAAGTAGTATATATTGTATATTCCAACTGTGGGATGTGATTTTTGACTGTTATCCAACAATATTAATTTGAGTTTGAAGCTGGAGCTGGAATGTTGTCCTAGTTAGTAGACTCTGTTGAGTCCATGACTCAATCCAAAAAATTAATTAGTACCAAAAACAAAATATAATTAACATATAGATGTTACACTAATATCATTATAGAAATTTGTATCCATACACTCCTAACATATAATCATTTGCACTGATAGGTCCACATGACCAAAAATCAGTTCTAATTGGTTGGGAAGTTAATGAAATGTCAAATGACAATGAGAAATGCCTAAGTTTTATAACAATGTAGATTGTAGTGATATAGCCATTCTGTACATTCTTAATTAAAAAGAAGTTTTATTACATGAGACAAGACATACTGTTTGGCTTACATGTGTATCAACAAAATGTGCTATTCAGTAACCATGACAATATGACTAGAATTCTTACATCAATGATGTCATATAAATTTTCAATGAAATTGGATAGTTGTCTGCATATTTGCTATTTGACACAGTTTGTGGGTTTGATATGAACACAAAACCATTATTGGGCATCATAATATGTTAAACAATTATTGGATTTGTGGACCCATCTAAGAAGTAGATATTGATATTGAAATATGCGGGGGGGGAAGAGAGTGAGAGTGTTAGTTAAACACATTGATGAAGGAAACTCCATTATCGTGACATGGTTATACTCCATATCAAATTAATACCTATTTACAAACAATTCAAGAAATAAAATATTAATACTTTACCTAATTACTAAAGAATAGTTACAAGTATGACTACCATATCTTTATACTGGATATTATAATAATGTGTTAAAATACCAATAACCAAATATTAAATGATACTGATTTAATTAATTATCCATTTGATCTTATTAAGCATTGGAATGAGGGAAGTAAACATTTACTAGGTTTTCACAGTACAAGGGGAATATCATGATAATGAGGTAGTAGTCAAACAAGTATAATATCACTTGTCTATATACATAAGTTAAGCCTGCATTCAAAGAGTTTGCTGATACAATTGGTCTTAAAGACTTGGGAAGGACAACCATTGTTACAGAGTGTGCTGTTTAATGTTTTTAATATTGAAAGTAATTGTGATTCTCTTTGATAAAAATTGCACTAAAGCCTTGAACTAGGGTAGTTAGTATAAAATTGCACTATGCACTAGGGTTTAGTAGGACAATGTATATGATTATGATATACAGCATTTATTATAATAATATTATAACATGCATATAATCATAATTGTCATTATGAATATTATTCATAATGACTGAATAGCTTCTGTAAACTTTAAAGTTTACTATAGGACAAAAGACAATATATTGTGTAAGTAGTAATGATTTAAGTATACCAGTAATTTGTAATGGAATGAATCAGATTTTAAAGTGCCAAACAACCAAAATATGATAGAGTGGTTATTAGAGGAATTCAAACTACATCACATGTACACTGTAGCCAAACAATATGTGTATTGACATAGAATACTTAATTTAACATTGTTATATACAGGATGTGGACACCATCATTATTTTGACTAATAAGATTGTTGGTCTGTCATTCATTTGCATTTTTATTGTTTGAATAGCTATACTATGGAAGTACCTATCATCTAACAAGATGTAATCATTCTGATGAAGAGGCATAATTAATGGTTTGGTCTAGGTATTGGAATAGACTATGTTACCATTATTGGGAAATGCCAACACACTTCTGTTATACTCCTTCACCTGTAAATGTTTGTCAAATGGAAGTTATTAGTGGTACATCAATTATTACACAAGTATTAAATAGTGCAACCTACTATTTCAATCGCCCAAAAATAGTAAGATCATATTGACTTTTGTAATAATTATTTTCATTAAATGCGTTAAAAAAATTCCAACATTGTAACATTGTAAAATTTAGTTAATTTGGGTGTGGTCAATGAATAAGCGATAATTGAGTCTTCTGTCAGGAGCAGTGAGAGAGAGAATTTGAGTAGAGGTGCTGAACTCTTTAAAAACAATTCTTGCACATCATCCAGATCAAAACTGTGACTAGTGACTTGCAGGTAACATAGATACATCACAAAGAGAAGCTTTAAATCAATCTTTTGTCTTTACATAATCTTCTAAACTTTAGGACATACTGATAGTACTAGCAAAAAAAGGTCTACTATTGATACTCATAATACCATAGAAGCTTGCAATTTTGAAGGATATAAATGAACTAAACCTCTAATAGTTAAGTTAATGTGAGTTTATTTATTTAATCTCTACCTTGTAATTCTATATATAATATAGAATTTTAAAAAGAGCTGTCCATGGTAATATGGTCAATTTAAACATTAAAAAAACTGATGACAACTTAGTTACCATGGCAACAAATAACAGCTGAATTGTGTTGTTTGGTCTCATTAACATGCCCTCCCTTTAATAGAATCAACTGAATGTATTATATGATAATTCAAATACATATGTGTTTATAGGACACATGAGCCATCTCCTTTATATTAAATGCAATTGTCTCATTGACCATATTAACTTAATTTTTTTCATAGTTAGCCCCTCTTCCACAAGACTATATATTTACCTTCTATTATATCTTCTACTATTGGTAGTTTGTGCTATGTTACATATTATTAATATTAATATCAATGACTGACTAGCATCACTTCATTCTCTTGGATAAATAGTATTTCATTGCTGTACAGCTATAAAATTAGACTACACAAATAATGTTACAACTTTAATAAGCAATATGTAACTTTACAGTTGTGGTTATCAAAATTGACTGTAAACTATGTGAAGTACTAGTACTTATTAATTAGTGGGTATGTTTAAAAGGTTTCCCTTATTGCATAACAATAATCAATCAGTTATATTAAATATGATATTATAAACTCAAGTCTCTGTTTTCTTGGATATTACAAAGTATTTTAACTTTTAACTGGATATTCTATTCTGAGCCTAGTGTCTTTTTATTTGAGATGTTCATTACTTAGACTGTACATTAATTAGGTTTCATTGTATAATATTAATATAGGCATTAATAAAGTAGTAATTATGTTGGTTAAAACAATAACTTATTGTTATCTGTTCATGCATGAATGACTGTGAAAGCACTTGTAGTATTGTGGAGTCACAAACCTTTGCAATGTTGAAGCATGAAGTAAAATATGATAATATTTTAACAAGCCTTATAGAACATATTAGTCACATTATGTACTTGCTAGTTTCATACAGTATTGATTATTAACATGTCTAATGGAACGGAAAAGTTCCTATTGCATGCATTAAACATGGTATGCTTAGCACATACCTTAATAATAACTATATTGATTAGCTACAAGCATATAAAAATTCTCTAATGAGAAATAGGCAAGTATTTTTGTAGCTGATACACAGCAAAAAGAACAATGTTAAACTACCTGCAATGGTACCTGCATCAACTACAATAGAAATTAGCTATATTAACCTACATGTAATTGAAGTGACATTCCTGGGTAGCTTTAACTAATTTGCAGGTAGATTTTTATTGAATTATCTAGTCTTCACTGAAAGCTGTACTTTTTTCAAATGGAGAGCTTGTATAGATTCGATACCTTAAAGTTTAAGCACTAAACAAACTTTTATGTTCATTGTATTGTGTGTGTATGTAAACAAGTGTATATGAATGATTCCTTACAACAGCTAGACATTTGGCAACCGATCAGTTATCTTATCATGGATTAATGGTGGAATGTACCCACTTATGTCAGAAATGATGTTACACGTGTACTATAGACATACTTCAAAGCTAACATTTAATATGACAGGGATCTCTTTGACAAGATACCTATTTATCTTTGTCTCTATTCAGATTGTTTTAATTTGTAAGAAGCTACTGAAGGAATTCAGTTACTTGTATTGCTATGTGTAGTGCATTATTCAACCTTTGTACATCCTAAAGCAAGTATTAAATGTACATTCTTCTACTGACTTCTGTTTGTAGTAGACACACAATATAAATGGATTAAATATTTTACCAAATGTGTATTCTATTGATTTTGTACATGTATGTCTACAAAAGTGACATTGATATTAATTGAATGTTATGTTAACTTTCAAGTGATATTTTTATTTAATTAGCACCAATTCTTCAGGGTAGCTCCCACTATATTGTAGATATTGTAGACAGTAATAAATAGATTACTTATCTTAGGCCTTGATAAAGAATAATTGACAGAAACCACTGACTGTTATGTTACTTGCAGAATTCATTGCATACACTGTTACTTATATTGCTATGTGTAGTGAGTGTATCATTCAAATCATATATACATCCTAAAGCAAGTATTAAATGTAAATGTACTTCTCTTTGTAGTAGACCACAAAAATATAATGGGACTAAATATTTTACCAAATGTGTATTCTTATTGATTTTGTACATGTATGTCTGCAAAAGTGACATTGATATTAACTGAATATGTTTATGTTAAGGTGATATATAACTTTTTTGTTGTATTAGTTTAGTCACAATATTGTTCAAAACAATATACTGACAATGTATTTGTGTAACAAGTGACTGTGGCTTATCAATATTGAAAGTAGCCAATGAAATTCCTGACAACACATCCACCTGAAAAATGTCTGAGTTAATTATTTCAATTTTAGAAGTGCAGTTAGACAATCTGCAATAACTAATTTCAATACTGATCCCTACCCTAAACATTAAGTAGAGCTAAAATATATAACCTAAGAGTGGATTGCTCTACTCGGCCTTTTTTGTCTTAAGTTCAAGGCTTCAAGCTATTACTCTGCTTCTATATTCCACAGTTATGATAGTGGCTAGAGAATTGTGGCCCTGTGGCTATATAATGCATGAACTCAATAAAATGTTTTTCTATTGTCAATAGCATCCTTCTTAAATTGTTTTTATCTTATTACAAAGTTTTTTTAAAAATTGATTTAATGTTTACATAAAACAGTAATAATGTAGATTCTTGTTCATATAAATCAGTTTAAATGTATAGTGCAATAGATGATAGGACGAGACCAGTCATTTATTGGCATCAAATGACTATTTCAGACATTAATCCATTATCTATAGCTTCTATTGGACATAGTAAGTCCTCTTCCTATGATCTCTACTATAATGATTACTGTTGTAACAAAGTGACTTTCACAATGTAGATAATCCACCATATCTAAATAAAACATTATATTTACTGTGATCTCTTGTACATTACAATTTCAAAAGACACTCACTAGAATTATTTAAAGTACTTCTTTTTCTTGTACTAATAGCCTGATTCAGTATCAGTTAGAGAGTTATCACTAAAAGTTAACACAACACATTAGTAAACATTATAATAGTTTGCATCAAGTCAGCAAATTTTCAAAACTGATAAAATTATATATCTACATTGTTTTGAATGTCTCTTTATTTTGCTAATGCAGCACTTTTAACTCTTGCTACATATACAGTAGTTGTTTAGCTGCAGTTAAGAGAAAGTACATATTTTACTTATTTATATATGCTTACCTTTATCTTGAATTAAATCCTCTTTGTATACAAGACCATAAAAAGGACTGCAAAATACTAACAGGATAATTAATTAATCACCTTGAGACTTGAACAAAAACTACTAGTTCGTTCACCTTTTATGCTGATAGTATGATAGGTGTGGTTGTTGACATGACATGTGTTAATAATAACTAGTTTAAATAAACCTCCTACATGTCTGTTAGCAATGTTGTATAGTACTGTATCCACATAAACCTAGATATGGCTTGTAGTGTCATCATACTTCTTCAAAAATGTAGTAAACCTGTATATGGGTTGAACAAAAAGTATAAACCTATATATTGGTTTAGAACAAAAAAGTATTAAAACTATCAAAGGCTTCTAGTGTTTTTCAATGGTACTATACCCCCACAAAGCAGGTATGTATGGAGATATGATAATTAAAATGTAAGCCATTACTCATGAAAATTAAACATTACTGGCATTCTACATACTGCCTTCCTTAGAGATCCAAACAAAGCATACCAGTCATTTAACAAAAAAACACATGGGGTGCACATGACACTACACACAGTCAATAATTTTTGTCATGCATCATATTGACTATTTGCTAGGTATGATACCAGGATTCCTAGGTGGAATGTGGGACAAGAATATGTAAAACAACGTCAAGAAGTGCATCTGTACTATGACACGTGGTGTGATATGAATGGCAACGAATTACTAGAGCATTGGTAAGTTAGACCATAGTAACGTATAGAGAACAATTGTTATTGTAATATTTAGCAACTACATAATCACACTGCATGATGACTACTGTCAGTAAGTTACCATTATCATCTTTATCATAGCAATGTTAAATTGTTATCTATACTAGGATTTTTTTTCATTCTGTGTTTCCTAGAAATGATTCCAGTCTCTCTCTCTCTCTCTCTTTCTCTCTCTCTCTCTCTCTCCTCTCTCTCTCTCTCTCTCTCTCTCTCCCTCCCTAAAAAAATAAATCAATTTACACTTTATCTTTCCTGTATAATTTCTTATAGCTGTTGACATGTACATATCACAAAGTGAGCAATATATTTAATAGCTCAGACTCTAAATTATAAACTCTACATGTAATAATGATGTAATGAATACAGTCAGTTGTCATAAATACACAAATTATAAAACACCATGTTATTATAAATATTTGACAAATTGTACTGTTGTTTTGTGCCACAATAGTAATCCTGACTTTTCCTCTTGTCTTCCTATTTAGTGTTTTAGCTTGGAGATATGAAGATCAGTTTGATAGCATCTGATCCCATCTGGTACCTCAAAGTGACCAAACCAGTGATACATACCAGCTCGCAGGTATAATCACTTGTATGCATTGATCAAGACGAGATCTTAATGGAACCTAATAGAACACTTTTTACATGTTTTTTCATTCAGTTTCAGATATATCTTACAACACTCTTTCTTTGTCATGTTCTGTTGACAGCTCACTTAGTGACATTAGTCCGGTACATATTTATTTATATAATATTGTTCATTTATTAAATATTTGCCGTTTCCTGGACAACATAAGATTAATTAAATTAAATATTAGCAATAATTATTGTCAGTGACACGTGTAAAGTGGGTGTGGTGCCAAACTGTGGGTGTGGTTTATCGGGACTGTAGGACGATCATGTCACGTAAACACAGGTTAATTGTTCAAGGAGAAGTGACAGCTTTACTCTCTGCTATGAGAGGAGTTGGAGGAAGATGGCGAGGAAACTACTAGAGCACTGGTAAGTTAGACCATAATAACTAGAACAATATAATCATTGTATTATACTGTGACCACACCCCCAATTGTAGAATGACTACTGTTTGTTTATGCTATAAAAAAAAGAAAATTATCCACATTGTTAGTCTCAGAGAATTTTAAACTTACTCTTACATACTGTACTATGAGAAATCATTCCAGCACAAAATGTTTAAATGATATAAATTATTTAAAATATATACAATGTACCTAGCCCATTGTTATAGTACATTGTGACTGACACCATTTCATTTCCATTGTCTATATACTAATGATATGTACTCATGTACTTAATGATACTACTGTCTACTATAATATAATTATATATATATTACATAATACATGTATATTTATATCATATTATATTATAATAGGAGGAGAGTCAAGATCCATTAATATGTAGTTTATTATCATTACAAGATAAAACTACTTCAAGGTCAAGGTATGTAGATATATGTATATACATGTAAGAATTATATCATCTATTAATTACTAGATAACCCAATACTTACAAATATTAATGCATATACATAGACTACTAGTATCACTAGTAGTACTTATATTAATGTAATAACTATTACAGGTAAAACGTTAATACTATTACAATCTCAAACAATGGAGTTGAGGTTTAGTAATACTAAAATATTGTGTTAGAGCTTATAACTATATTAGAGATAGTGAAATGTACCCTCATGTACTTGTATAAAAATAATGTTGAATAGACAGCTAGATGGATAAATGGATTGATGATCCAAGTAATTGACAAACATAAGTAATATTTAGTTACATTATATATTATTATTATAATGTCATGCATTTATAATGATTATAATATGTCTGGTTTATTATAGGAGTTTGATGTAGTTTTGATGTAGTTCGTACCCATTTTGTGATGTTGTTGTTAATGAAGAGACTACAGGACCTATTACTGGACAAGCTATATCAGCACTTGATGATAAATTCTTAGCATCAGGACTATTAGGTAAGAATTATATAATACATTCATTTAGTATAGAAATACAAAGTTTTTAATGACAAGCAAATGTATAATGAATATACATTATTGTTTGTGTAATGATCATATTAAGAAAACAATATGATATTTGCATTATACACAAGTACATTCCATAGTGACTGACTACAATATATCTCATTATATTTGTATATAGATCCTAGTTATATGTTAGCCTCTCAAGGGATAAGAGAAGTAGCTGAGGCTGTAACTCATGCTAGATTTGTAGGGACTAGTACAGCTAGTGATGAGGTCGTCCTAATGAGAATATTAAAGGTATAAGTGGTTTCATATGATTTCACTATAACTTGTTCTCTCTCTCACTCTTTCTCTCACTCTGTCTCTCTCCTCGTGTTTCTCCTCTCTGTCTCTGTCTCTCTCACTCTCTCCCTCTCTCTCTCGTCTCTCTCTCTCACTCTCACTCATCTCTCTCTCTTTCTCTCTCTCTCTCTCACTCTCTCTCGTCTCTCTCTCACTCTGTCTCTCTCTGTCTCTCTGTCTCTCTGTCTCTCTCTGTCTCTCTCTCTCTCTGTCTCTCTCTGTCTCTCTGTCTCTCTCTCTCTCTTCTCTCTCTCTCCTCTCCCCATCAGGTATTAAATACTCTATTATTAGTAAAAGCTGGTCAATTATTAACTAATGAGAGTGTATGTGAAATAATGCAGTCTTGTTTTAGGATCTGTTTTGAGGGACGTCTATCAGGTTAGTAGTTAGATATATTTTACTCTGTATTATTAGCCAAATACAAATATCTTTTATATACATGTACATGTTAATATCATTATAGTATGTAATTTATTGTTACCACACTCTCTTTCATTATTAGAATTATTAAGATGTTTTGCTGAAACACATTAGTAGAGATGATACGACTTTCTTTTAGTGACTTATCATCTGTTGAGGACACACCCACTGAAGAAGTCATTAATAATGATGTAAGATTGTTTATAAAATACATATTTAATTGTACATGTACAAAACATTTAACTATAAACATATTCACTTACATGTACATGTAATTAGTACATGTAAGTTAGTTCTAATATAAAGCTCTGTTTATATGATATGTTAATTTAGAAGTTTAATATGTTCATATAATTCAATACAATAAACTGTTTTACATAATTAGATTACTGCTAGTTCTGATAATATGTCAGTATAAAGATTTACATGTTATCACATTAACCTAGCATCTTTTTCCTTAATGAAAAGACTGTTTATATAAGTGGGCTGAGATTAGATAAATTAAGACCACATATTATAAAGTGCTTATAACATGGTTAGTCTTTGTAATTAGCTGGGATTTATGGACCATTTTAATGTTTTTCTCATATACAGGTGTCATTTCATGAACCTGTTATGGAAGCAGGTTATACTAGTTCTAATGATCCTGTTGATATATGAGACTACTAGATCTGATGAGGGGAGAGGACAAAAGGAGGATGACGAGGGTTAAAACCTCCGATAGTGATGATCAGAAAAGTGAAGGATCTGGTAACATATCACCACAGTCTAATGGATCACCTGAAAACTCTCTGAACAGGTACAGTACAAGTATATATATATTGATACATACTCTGTTAGCAGTAAACATGTATGAATGATACCTAGCAAACCACTTATGTATGTCACAATTTATGTACATATATGTATATCTACAATGTCAATACATTTAAGGAGCTCTGAGTTGATATAGGTAGTATTCTAATTTCTGAAACTATGTCAGCAACAAAATGTCATAGCCATTAAATAGACATTATGTATAAATTTATGTACATATGTATAATTATGTATTAAATTTATGTACATATATATACATTTCAACACATTTAAGGAGCTCTGTAGTTGATATAGGTAGTATTCTAATTTGAAACTATGTCACACAAAATGTCATAGCCATAAATAGACATTATGTATAAATTTATGTACATTATGTAAATTTATGTATTAATTTTTTTATGTACATATATATACATTGTCAACACATTTTAGGAGCTCTGAGTTGAAATAGGTAGTATTCTAAATTCTGAAACTATATTCTGAAACTATGTCAGCAACAAAATTGTCATAGCCATAAATAGACATTATGTATGATGTCCTAAGGATTATAAGAAACATTGATATATTTACAAACAACATGATATATGTATAAAAGAGAACAATATGATTGTACTGTTAGTGAATTCTTTGAAACTATTTCTCTCTCTCTCTCTCTCTCTCTCTCTCTCTCTCCTCTATCTTTCTCTCTCTCAGTTCTACAATAGATCATTCTCATACCTTCACTTCAAGTAGAGGTGTACGATTTACTCCAGCAAATAAAAGAACAGGAGAGGGTACAGGAGATCCTCATGGAATGCCTTGTATACGAGAAGTCTTGAGATTTCTTATTTTTGCTATCATTAACCCAAAGAGATAAGTAAGTACTATAATAAATGTAGTAACTAGGAGATACTGTAGAGATAAGTAAGTACTATAATAAATGTAGTGACTAGGAGATACTATAGATTGTAAATTATTATTGTAATAATTGATATGCGTAATAATAAATGCCTTCAAAATAGTAAAAATATATATTACTATATTAATGGCTATGAAACTAGTTTAGTGTACATGTACATAAACAAATATATGTATAACTGGAGATATGACTTAATAATCTGTATAACTGTTGTCAAATATTAAAATTAGGAGCCCATAAAACACAAGGTATGTTGTAAGAAACATTACAACATATATATATATACAACACTAACAAGACAACAAACATATAAAACACAGGGCAATATATATATATATATAACACTGAAACTCAAACATTCTGGAAAATATTAAACTTGTTTTATTTATTATAATATAAGTTATTTTTTTTGAAATACATGTACGTCACTCCAGTATATTTACATTATAGTGTGTATTTATAGATTGTATATATTACATTGTCTCTTTCTATTTATTGTAGGAACAATTCAGATCGTCTTATTTCTATTGGACTGGACCTAGTTACTGTCATGTTAGAATGTGGTGGGCGGAGTTTAGGAAAAGTCAATTCATTGAGACCACTTCTTCAAGATGGACTATGTCATCATTTATTAATGGTATGTAATATCACTAGAGGAATAGTCAACTCACTGCCATAATTATATTATATGATAACTAAAATATTGGTATTATTTATACAAAGCAAACATTAATGAAAGAAATATAAACATTTTACTGCGTACTAGATACAGCAACTGATGTGAACATATTTGTTTAATTGAGTTTACCTTACATATAGTGCACTTATGTTGTGTGTTGAATGTGAGTAACTGTGTAATTTATTAAGTAAAGGCTAAACTTGATGTAAAGAGGTGTCAGTAATAGTCTCATTGAGTAATGTTAATAGCTATAAATAAATTGTAAATGTTATTAACTATTAATTAACTAAAGATTATTATATTAGTAGCCAGAGCTTCCTTTTGCATTTACAAATATAAATATACGAAACAGTAATTGTTGTATGCATGCTGATCATACACTTGTAGATATTAATGATATGTATTGCACATAAATGCTTTTAAGATACAACATTCTTGAAGGCAGTATTGTCCCACATTATAATAACACCTTTTATAGTAGACACTGATGTCAATAGTGTACAACTGTATTATGTAATATTACATCAGGCATAGTCAACCCACTACACTATTACATAACATATCTTAATGTTGCAGCTATATGGATTGGACTGACCCTGTGCACCAATTTTTTTGTTGTCTGTTGACTTGTTACATTAAAGATTTAAGGTTTTTATGCTTCTGTTGTAAAATAATGACAACACATTAGTTGATATAATCAAACATTGTTATTGTAAATATATCAAATAACTAGTAAATTTTTTTGTTTTCTAAAAAATATTTTACATGTAAATATGTTTGATCAGTAGTTTTTTTTTCTGTTATTATAATTAAAAGGAATAAAATACAAAAATAACTACTTTAGTTAAATAGTTTCTGTTCTTGACATCAGTTGAAGGTGTCTTGTTTGTTTAAATAATTTCAAAGTTCACACAAACACTGATTTTGTACATCATTATGTTTATAGTGGGGGTATAATACATAACTTGGTTTGATAAGTGAGCATCACACTACAAGTTGAGAATCTTTTCCACTATCTACACACTGTGTAGGACAAGGGAGATCATCTTCATAGGTTGTTTTCAGTATTATAATCACTATTGCCATAGATGAATTGACACTCAAAAATGTATATGTAGAATATCACCATATCTACAATAATAAATAAAAAACTAGTGAGCTCTATAAAGGACAATTCAAAAGCATACTCTATATTTAGGACATTAGTTTAGTCCAATAGTAATTGTTAGATTATAGCAAGATTTTATTGAACAAATATCTACACAATCATCATTATATTAGCCAAATTGAAAGCTAAAAGTGGTTTTTTATTTTTTACAATTTTAGTTTTACAATATATTTTTGTATGCAAACACTATACTTTTTGGAGCAGCTTATATTCCAGTTATATTGACTCTTCTAGTCCCTACAATTGCAAACTTGCAGTTATTTCACTAGATACAGAAAGAGTAGCACCTACTATACTATATTTGCTGTGATGTGTAATAAATAACTCACCTTGAGTCTTAAATAGTAGACTGACTGGTATAGTGGGACTTACCCTTTATACTACAATGTGGGCGTGTATATTTATTTTATACCTCAATTATTTCGAGACATGATCATGTTTACTGTTCTTTTTCATATGGTTACATGAAGCCACTAATACACAAGTGGTTTACAAGTAACTATATATAGGCTATCACAGTGGTGTTTACTTCCTGCTCATACCTTTTGTGTAATTTTGTTATTGTTTAGAGAGTGTTAATAGCCTTGAGTGAACTTCTCTCTCTCTCTCTCTCTCTCGGCTCCTCTCTCACACACTCTCTCTCTCTCTCTAGTTATTACAACATGAGTCACTAGGTCTATTCAGTAGAGCATTAAGAAACTGTTACTTATTATTTGACAGTTGCAGACAACATTTAAAACTGCAACTTGAGGTAAGTAGAAGCTAAATACATACATTTATGATATTGTTTATACAACATTGACTTGACTAATCATCACTTTGTATTTTATATATGTAGTGGTTTCTCACTAAATTAATGGCAATTTTTACAAACAGAATATTCTCGTCAACAAGCTGGACGACAGAACTAACTCTTGAATGTCTAATACAGGTATAAATGTAGTCTTGTATATATTCTGTTCATGAACGTGTATTTTACTGTACTGTATACAATTATATACTATTTAGGATGGTATCATTTTTTGTCTGTCTTAGTTCTGTCATATATTAGGATTTATTCCTGAGCTCTATGTTAACTTTGACTGCAGTACTTACTGTAGTAATGTCTGTGAGAAATTGACCAAACTATTATCTAAAGTCAGGATAATAAATATATTTGGATAACAATTTAAAGCTCTCTTTCTCTCTCTCTCTCTCTCTCTCTCTCTCTCTCTCTCTCTCTCTCTCTCTGCCACAAGCCTTTCCTAGTTCTACCCAAACAGTACTTCCCACTAATATGTTAGCATTGACACATTATTGGCTATAATTTCTGCTCTTGGATCATGTGAAAAGTCACATGACCTCACAGACCACACCTATCCTCCTCATAACACACCTCATTCTTCTAGCAATATGACATTATCTGAGTCAGCAGGACTTATCTTTTCATCAATTAAACCTAACGAAGGGGGCAGTGATATCAGATACATTAGCATCACATGATGTGTCACCATTCGGAGCTAATTTATTACAAGATATTGATGAACTTGTTAAAGAGGTGTATCCAGGGACACCTCTGAATTATTAAAGTCAAGACAGTTAAAGAAGGTACATATTTAATTTTTACTATAAAAACAGTTCCTGAACTGCAGTTTACATAACTAAATGTAACAGATGTATGGAGACAGTAAACTCATAGAAAAAAACTTATAGTAAATATTAGTACTATTTGTACTTGTTTTATTAAGGATCTCTTTAAAAGGACAATCATCCAATGTTATAATGACATTACAAGCATATATATGATATCACAAGTAGTCTGTCTATGAATGTTTACACACACGTAAAGTAAATGATCATTTGAAAAAACATTTGGTATATTCCCTTGTATACTGATGTAATCATGTCAGGTGTGGTGCGAGTTGTCTGTAGTGTATTTACCTGTTTGTGTTAGTACATTCTGTGCATGTAGGCATTTGTGTTTATGGGATATCCTTCCATATTTGATTACTATTATGTAACCATTTCAGTCTAATCACTTAATACTAGACACTGTAAGAACACATTGTTCCTAGTATAAAGTTACCTTCATATAGAGGTTTTGTATTTACATTAAACTGCAGTACTGTGTGTGTCTGGAACAGGTGTTCTAAATTTAGAGACATTCTTAGTGTCTATACAAAATATTCCACTTTGTATAATAATTGATATTCATTTTAGTTGATCACTACTGGTACTGAAATGTTTAATCAAAAACCATCAAAGGGTGTGGCCTTTCTTATGGAACAAGGTGTTCTTCAGACTCCATTAGATCCTGTTGAAGTTGCACAATTCTTACATCAGAATCCAGCTGTTAATAAACAAATGTTAGGAGATTATTTGGGAGATAGAAGGAACACAGCAATACTAGAGAATTATGTCACGTAAGATCTATTGTGTGTATATATTGTGTTTGATGTAATTACTCTTCTACTGTAATGTTATTAAATTTAATGTAGTTAAATGTTGCTAGAAGTTGGAGCTTGTTGTAGAAATGGTTGGAACTTTTATGTGGTTAGAACTTGTGAGAGTACAGATGGAACTTTAGTTGTGTGGTTAAAACTTTGAGAGTATAGGTGGAACTATCTATAAGGTGGTTAGATATTATCCAGTGTTGTGGTTAATTGTCATCTCTCTTTTGGCATTTTAATTTACACATACTGACCAGCATCTGTCAGTCTGTTCTAAAGAAATGTTTTTTTATTTATTTGAGATGCAGTGGTGTGTATTTTTATGATCATATAGTCTCTAATATATATACTCTTTATTTTTATACTGCACATATATGTGAACAAAACTATCTAAAGCACACAGTAGTAAAATTTTTTACATGATATGTTATTTTTCCTTTAGGAGTTTCATGTTCCATTGTGTGACATTAGTAGATGCTTTGAGAGAGTTTTTAGAGTCATTTCGTCTTCCTGGAGAAGCCCCTGTCATTTCAGGAATAATGGAAAAATTCTCAGCACATTGGCTGGTAATGACAACTTGATATAAACTTGATATAAAAAATATATATATTTACATATATACATATATCTATATATATATACGTATACATATTAACAATATGTAGAAGACCTTGTACAAGTTATTGTCCTTTTTATTAGAGTTGTAATAAGGGGGTTAGCTACATTATTTGCTAATCAAGATGCTGTCTTTGTATTGTGTTATGCTATTTTAATGTTACATAATGACCTCCATAACTCACGTCTGAAACAGAAAATGACTCTGGAAGTAAGTGTGTGTGTGCTTACAGTCATCATTGGTTTTTAACTATCTTTTATGATTTTAGGAATTTTATTACTGCTAGACGAGGTATGAATAATGGACAAGATTTCCCTCGAGAACTATTACAGAAATTTATAACTCTATCAGGTATTGTATCCCTAATAATTTTAAGATGATTAAGTGATAATTTTTGTTTTTATTATAGAACTGTTGAGATTATTCTTCCATCAGGAACATGGAGGAGTTGTAAGAGATGATTATGAATGGAAAGTAAGTATTGTATTTAGTGAATAATAATATACACTGACTACCTCTTATAATGGACACTCGGTCTCTTTTGGATATATTATCAAATGCCAACATTATGTACATGTACATGTACACAAATATTATGATGTAATATAATATGTAAAATTATTTATAAATACTTCAAACAATACATTAGTAGTTACTATACTATACAATGTACTTGTTGTTATCATATGTACATTGATGATATTGTAGGTCTTACTACGTCGTAGTGGATTGAATGAAGGGCTCTATATCATGTGTCTAATGATCATTACAATCAAGATATCTTCTTTCTATGTTGGGGACCAGCAGCCGCTGCTCTCTCATCAGCTCTTGATAACTGGCCACCTCATCCTAACCTATATGAGAAAATAATAAATGGATACAGGTACATGTACATGTAATACAATGTGATATCATGCTTTGTACATGTACTATGAATAGTACATGTACATATAATGTGGTATGGTACATGTACATATAATGTGGTATGGTACATGATATATAGTGTGGTATGGTACATCTACATATAATGTGGTATGGTACATGTACATGTACTGTGGTATGGTAATGTACATGTACTGTGGTAAGGTACATGTATATGTAATGTGGTGTGGTGAATGCAGTGTTATATTTTGCCATGCAAAGTATCTCCCTCAAACAATCTTTTTATTACTTTGGATTTTGTTTTGTGTTTCTGTAGTATACAATAATCTAAATACAACAAATAAAGTTAAACTACTTATTAAAATGTAAAACATTCATTAATTTACTCACGCATTTCAGTAGTAACATTAAAAGTACAATGACATTTGTACATGATAAGATATACAAGTATGGATAGTATCCGTATGACATAATTAAACAAGGACTAATTTGGTTATGGAAACAGGACAACTTCATGTGCTTGTAAACAATCCTAATATGTTTTTGAAGACACTTTATACTATTTGTAGAATATCTGTTATACATAGTTGTAACGTCTTCTTAATGAACATGTAAATAGAATGTACTTTACTCTCTCTGTCTGTCTTTCTGTCTGTCTGTCTCTCTCTCTCTCTCTCTCTCTCTCTCTCTCTCTGTAGACTTTGTGCTCAAATAGCTGCACAATATGAACAAAGAGAAGTTTTTGATAATCTCATCATTTCTTTGAGTAAATTCTCTACTCTGTTAGAACACCATGACCCACCTCTATCACAAAGTATCATACATTCTCTCTACTGAGGCTCAGGCACGCCTCTCTCTGGAGACCATGTTATCATTAGCTCATCGTCATGGCAACCTGTTACGAGAAGGATGGAAGAACATACTGGATTGTTTGTTGTGTTTGTTTCGAGCACGCTTGTTACCAGAGGATATGGTCACTGTACCTGACTTTATAGCTGATGGTGGAGTATCTCTTTGTATGCTGAGGAAGCCCCTGCTGTTAGGTAAGTTAATAACAACATACACTATATGGATCTAAAACCTTGAGGGCTATATTCAGATTTACAGGAATATACTTGCACATGTATTTAGTACATCACAATTATAATTAATGAAATTAATGAGTATTTTGACTGTGACAATCAAAATATACTGAATATCAATTTTTTTAAATTCTAAAATTTTGGCTATGAAACTGGAGTTACATTATCATTGAAATTTACCTAATAAACCAACTTCTTTCTATTTACTTTAGGAAATGATATTTTAATATTAAAAATTAAATAATTATTGTATCTCTCTCATTTAGAGCTGACTCTAGTTTATTAAGTGCATTCTTCTCAGTGAATTACTGGTTACTAGCAGATTCTCATCTGGCCACACCTCTCAACGTTCTTTATCTCCTAGTGAAGTAAAACAAAGAAATGCTATTGTTAAATGGATTCAGGTAACTAACTTGTGAGTGTAAAGAATCCATATTCTCATTTTTAAGTCTTCATATTCTGAGCCACAACCCCTTTTATTGAACTACAATACAGTTACATTTACTATAGCAATAGTGATGTTTACAAACACAAGTACACACTGGATTATTACTAGGTTCAATTATACATAATGTACACGTACACACTGGGTTATTACTAGGTTCAATTATACATAATGTACACGTACACACTGGATTATTACTAGGTTCAATTATACATAATGTACACGTACACACTGGATTATTACTAGGTTCAATTATACATAATGTACACGTACACACTGGATTATTACTAGGTTCAATTATACATAATGTACACGTACACACTGGATTATTACTAGGTTCAATTATACATAATGTACACGTACACACTGGGTTATTACTAGGTTCAATTATACATAATGTACACGTACACACTGGGTTATTACTAGGTTCAATTATACATAATGTACACATACACACTGGGTTATTACTAGGGTTCAATTATACATAATGTACACGTACACACTGGATTATTACTAGGTTCAATTATACATAATGTACACGTACACACTGACTGGGTTATTACTAGGTTCAAATTATACATATGTACACGTACACACTGGATTATTACTAGGTTCAATTATACATAATGTACACGTACACACTGACTGGGTTATTACTAGGTTCAATTATACATAATGTACACGTACACACTGGATTATTACTAGGTTCAATTATACATAATGTACACGTACACACTGGATTATTACTAGGTTCAATTATACATAATGTACACGTACACACTGGATTATTACTAGGTTCAATTATACATAATGTACACGTACACACTGACTGGGTTATTACTAGGTTCAATTATATACATAATGTACACGTACACACTGGATTATTACTAGGTTCAATTATACATAATGTACACGTACACACTGGATTATTACTAGGTTCAATTATACATAATGTACACGTACACACTGGGTTATTACTAGGTTCAATTATACATAATGTACACGTACACACTGGATTATTACTAGGTTCAATTATACATAATGTACATATACACACTGGATTATTACTAGGTTCAATTATACATAATGTACACGTACACACTGGATATTACTAGGTTCAATTATACATAATGTACACGTACACACTGGATTATTACTAGGTTCAATTATACATAATGTACACGTACACACTGACTGGGTTATTACTAGGTCAATTATACATAATGTACAAGTACACACTGGATATTACTAGGTTCAATTATACATAATGTAACACGTACACACTGGATTATTACTAGGTTCAATTATACATAATGTACACGTACACACTGGATTATTACTAGGTTCAATTATACATAATGTACACGTACACACTGGATTATTACTAGGTTCAATTATACATAATGTACATGTACACACTGGATTATTACTAGGTTCAATTATACATAATGTACATGTACACACTGGGTTATTACTAGGTTCAATTATACATAATGTACATGTTCATGTTAATAAATAGACATTATAAAGCCACTGATAGTTACATGTATATATGTATTAATCACATTGTATCATTGATATGTATCTTTTAATAATTACAATCATAGTATATTTAATAATTAGATACATTGTTATTATTTTTGATAGGATTGTGGTGCTCAACTTTTTATTAGTGAAAGTAAATTTTTAAGTGAAGAATCACTCACTGAACTAACTAAGGTATAAGATATATTCACTTATGACTTAATTATACAATAATTTTATCTGACCTTTAGGCACTGAGAATTTGGTTCACATGGACCTGATGTTCACTTGACATTAGGAACTGTATTTGATGAAGAGAGTGCTGTCTTCTTTTTAGAATTATTAATAACATCACACTAGAAAATAGGTCAGTATTATTACATATGAATATCAGTAAACTGTATATATTATACATGTTTTTAAAGCTGACTTTAGTACATGTACATATATGTAGTTAGTATGATTGTTGACATAATGCTCATTTCTTCCAGGCTTTTGTTAGTAGTGATTCTGTTTTGTCAATGCTTCTGATATTATATGAAATACTGGTTTATTATATTTATCCTACTCATTAGAACATAACGTTTTATAATCAAGTTATGATTGTTGTTCAAAGTGAAATTAACAACAATATAGTCATATAGTCATTTGTTTATGGTGCTATTTGGTTTTCTGTTGATACTAGTAGACAGACATAATGACTCATATCTGATACATACACATGTAATACATGTACATGTATTATATATACACATATCCTATCTTGTTGTTTCTATTATGTAGAGATCGTGTTTTAGTATATTTCTACAAGATGTTCTAACTCATTTAACTGGTATAATTCTCTCTAGTCATAAATGCAGTATACATCAGTTACTACTCAGTATATTACAACATATTACTTTGTATATTATTAGTATACTACTACCCCCCATATATTGTTGAATATCTACATGTATTCTCATTTCTATTCTGTAGGCGACTAAGAGAGAGATCAATTGTTTCTCTCCTACAGTTAACAGTTCGTTTATTATACAAAGACCTAGTCAAACTGTTGTCTTATCTGGTCTACAGTCACTGTTGCTACTACACCCACATTAATTATATCCCAAAGATCATTACAAAGACAAATAGCTAGCAGGACTAGTAGAAATTAATACATCACAAGTAATAATATACATCTACTATATGATGTACAATGGACGGTGTAAATAAGCCAACTAAACTATAACAGATTATTAAAACGTTAATTTCTCTCTCTCTCTCTCTTCCTGTGCCTCTCTCTCCCTGTCCTCTCTCTCTCTCTCCCTAGGGTGGATACTTACCTCACAGTTGAGTGGCTAATTATTTCTCTTTACTTGAATTTGTGGCCACGTCCAGTAACTCAATAGTCAAATTAATGTTAAAACATCTGGAGGGGTGTGTGACATATAATGAAGTGGGGTGGTTGTAGAAGAAATCCCAGAAGGAGAAGAAAGTACTGACAATGGAAATGATGTATGATTACAATATTTCATTTTTTGAAAAAATGTATTATTTTTATTACATGTTATTATGTTGTATCCTTAAATGTGATAGAACTTTTTATTAGTCACTCTTATTAAATCTTTATTAGGAATCTACTGATGTCCATAAGCCCCTACCCACCTTCCACCTTCATTGACAGTACTGATTGGGTAGTTGTGGGTGATTTACCTGCTGTACAAAAACCTGCTACTAGTGGGATAAATAGATTTGAACTGCTTGTAGAAGATCAAACTTACCGCCACCAAGTAAGCATTTAGGACTAAGGATTTGGCAGGATTTGTGATAATGATATGAAGATACAACGATTTTCTTTGTTTATTGTGGACTTATTTGATCTTGAGTATCTTGTAATATAAAAATGTAGTCTCAATGTATAATCAATTGTATTGTCAGTGGTGTTGTTTGTGTCTTGCTAAAATTTACTCTATAGAATTTACTATACTGGCTAAAAAGAGAGTTGTCCCTTGATGGTTAGGACTAGTAGACCTAATGACATTAGTTACAAATACCTTCACTACATGTAAAATACAGTCTACATGTAATATATCATTAATGTATTACAAAACAGTAATCAGAGATATTTCTATCTTTTTAGGATCCTGAATCATTTTTACAGCTTTGTGAAGGCATTGTCTTATTTAGTTAGAGAAGAGCAACATGTCACTAGTGAAAAGTTCTATACTTGTTTAAGAACTGTTAGGTGAGTATGTATAAAGATCTATGGACATCACTCTCTCTCTATCTCTCTTCTCCTTCTCCCCTTCTCTCTCTATATCTCCTCTTTTCTCCTTCTCTCTCTCTCTCTGACACACACACAACAGACTATTCACAGAGATTAATAGTTCTCAACAAGCACGTAGACTATGATAATCTCGCCCACGTCACCCTCGCCAGCCACTCCAGCTGATGGAGAACACACTACATCAGGACCGCTCTACAACTCCTTGATCTCCTGGATGCACTCTATTTTGAGAACAGGAACATGTCTTTAAAGGAATACAAGAAGACAATGTGATACTGGTAGTGCTATTTCAATGTGGCATATGTGCTGGTGTCCACTATGAGAGGATCTTTAAAGTACTTAGAAGCACTTTTTTTGATTATCACATGGAATGTAGTGTATTATTATCTAATATCACATGATTGCATGTACATGTCATGTGATGGTGGCTTCATAAATTTTCTACATGATCTAGCATCATGTCCACATGATTATAATTTGCATGCATTATAGTCAGATCCACGTGATTGTCACAATAGTATTCCTAATCAGATTTTTATACACATGTATTTTGTCATGATATTCACCTAATTATTATTACATATAACTACATTTGTCTACGACTGTCACATGACTTTATGGGTATTGCTCGTATGTGTATGTGATCCAAGACGTTACTGTCCGTCAAACAGCTATAGCAATATCTCCAGAGAGGACTGTTAGCTCATACATTACAATACTTGACAGCACAAGATTGGGAGGCCTGGTTCTTGGAGGTAAGAGGATGTCCCTGTATTGAGTGTATTATGAACTCATTGTTGAAACATGTCAATTAAGCCAAAAATGATATAAAATTACAGATAGACAATTTTAATCCTCTCCTCTCCTCTCTCTCTCTCTCTCTCTCTCAGGTGTTCTTCCCAATGTTAAGTGGACTAATGAGGAAGAAGGTAATAAACTAGAAATAGAAGGAAAGGTCGTTATGAGAGCTTTTGTTACGTTGTATGTAAAGTATTTTTACAACGTCTACATTGCTGTCATCATTGAGTACATTGAATGATCTGGGGTGGGTTGGTATATTGGGATACAATGGACAATAAATATATGCACAGTGAAGGATCAGGAATTACTAGTTTAGGTTGTGATACAACATATAATGAAATATACTTTTTATACCATGCATGTACATCTATGACAACCATAAATACAATGTTCATGATCTGATGTATGACTGCTATTGGTATAGAGTTATTTACCGTGGTATGATCTACTATATAAGGCTAAAGTTTTAGTATATATATTATATATATAGCTATGTATGTATGTATATGTAATATCTTTTCATAATAATAGTTAATAATAACTATTGTATGTTATTGTCTACTTTCTCTTCTCTCTCTCTTAGCCTGAAGCTATTCCAGAGTCGACTCAAGAAACCATGTTACTAGTAATGGTAACACAAGGCGTGTTATATGTTGGAACATCGCCACCTACTCAGGAAGAGGTCATTAATGAGTTATGTCAAATTAATGTAGGCATTTACATTATACATCAATAGGAATTGGCCAATCAGCTTGGTCAGGTCACATGGAGACGAGATTGAACAGTTTTTGCCTCAGTTTTCTAACTGAAACTACTTTCCAGATTCATTGCACCTCCACCACACCACCACCAGGAACCATCTACCATCTCAATCACCATCACACTCACCATCACTATCTCCCGTGATGGAGCAGCCACGCCCTAAACCAGCCACCACCCTGCTGTTGAGCCTAGTCCATCATCTTCAACACTATCTCAAAGCCATAGTTAGTAATACATTAGATATTCTTGTTAAAACTAAGTCCCTTTACTAAGGCTGCATTGGTGATTATAGTAACTTACAACTTAGACATTGTTTGTTTTATTGGTCCTTATTAGTACTACACAATGTCTCATACTCTAATCATGTCTGTCTTTTAAAGAATAGACTTAAGTTCAAACCAGACAAAAAGACTTTCTGAACTATTAAATATTTGTATCTAATTCAAAAATTTAAGATAATTAAGTTATAATCCCATGCTGTTTAATGTTTACATGTACTTTAGTAAATCTACATTATCCTAAACAAAATGACTAATCTTTTAGTTTGATACAATTTATCATTCTACCAGATGATAAAGGACCTACCTTTCCTATTGTTATTCATCCACCTCTTCCAACTCCACCCACACTGAGCACACCCTCTTAACACCTGTCATTGGAGCCAAGCAAGAAGTTAGAGGAATTATTAAATTATTATAGAACAATAATTTTATGAAAAATTTATATTCACAATCATGCTGAAATTTTATCAGTATTAATAATATTGATAGCTTGATTTTTATAATGTATTTAAGTATTTTTTAGCCAGATAATATTGTTTATAAAAATAAATATTTATCATTAAAATTAGCTGTTGTGTATATAGGTCAATAAAATGCACATTGTAGTGTCAAAATAAAAGGATCATTATTTGCATTTTAAAATCACTGTTTTTCCACATATATCACACTCATAGTGATATTTTGTGTAATAGTAGAATATAGTGGTAGCACCACTCCTTTAACTGTGCCATGTACTTTGCAATAATATAAATCATAATACAATTACATTTCAAAAGTGTACATATTTATAACTTATTTTTAAAAGAAATTGTAGCAATGATATCTAGTCATAAGTACAAAGAAACAAACAAAGAATAAATCATTTGCTAAGTAGAAAGAAAATGTTCTCAGATCAACAATATAATACATAATTTATATGGAGTCTAACAGAATGAAGTGTCTTTATTGTGTACAAAACTCTTGAGTTTCACACAAAAGTTGTGATGTTTAGATAACCTCAGCTCTGTATTGCATTTATCTCATTATCGTTTTTATTGCTAGCAGACATATTGTAATTAAAATATAAATAATAAAATATTATACCTCCCCATGACATCTGGTCAGCATCCATTGAACCAATTGGACTGTTCATTAAATAGTCCAGGAACTAAAAATATATAAACCAAATATTATAATTATAATAGTTTAATACATAATTTTTGTATGAATGAGTTACTATATGATTCTTATAAGAATTAATGTTTTAAAAGTATAGAGAGTTGGTTAAACAACGAAATAATATAATCCTTGAATACTAAAATTGGCTGAGTGTTAATATTCAGGGACCTTGTGGTCATTTCAGTATTTTAAAGATATTTGACCCTATCATTATTATAGCAATCTTAATAGAGTTTTTACCAGGCCTTTTCTGACTTCAATAATAAAATAAATATTCATATTCATAACAGAAACTCTTTTAAATGTCCCTAATAAAATACCTTTATTATTTACACTAGTAGGTGGAGTATGATCTGCTCTTGAGTAGATTTTGTTGGTCGTCTCGGGTTACGATTATATGATGTTGGTTCTTGAGGTCTTGTAACGGATGCAGATCTATTTGTTAATAATTTTAGTAAACTAAATGTGATATAAGCCTGATCAAGACAACTGATGCCTCAACCTTAAATGTCCATCCTTTGATCATATAAAAAATGTAAGTACAAGTATATATAAAAGATTAAGTACATTTTACCATTTAACTGTGGTTAGGATCATTAATGTTTTTGTCTTTTAGTTGTAAACACAAGGTGTAATTACATCTTGGTGGGTTTCTATACTCTGTCTTTTGTCTGACAATAACTCTACAAAGCAATATTATAAGGACATTAATGAAGACTTTACCTTCTTCTCATTTCCACTTTTCTTTAGCTCTTCTATCTGTTGAATCATTGCATTGTTCATTTTCTTATATATTTCTAATTCAGACTCTATGAAAGAGATGCATATGCATTAATGATTTAAGCAAATATAGTTACCTTTTTCTTTCGAGCACATAGAGAGCTGTAACACTACCTGTCTAAGTTTGTCAGTTCATCTTGAAGAGTAAAAAGATAATAATTATCACAAAATTGACAATAATTTTCTTAATACAGACTGTTATTATCAAAGTTGTGATTTTAACATTACACTATTATTTTATTTTTAAACACACAATAGAGCCGCACAATATAAACAAATTGACAAAAATCATTGATATTATTTTTTTTTTTTTTTTTTTTTTTTTTTTTTTTTTTTTTTTTTTTTTTTTTTTTTTTTTTTTTTTTTTTTTTTTTTTTTTTTTTTTTTTTTTTTTTTTTTTTTTTTTTTTTTTTTTTTTTTTTTTTTTTTTTTTTTTTTTTTTTTTTTTTTTTTTTTTTTTTTTTTTTTTTTTTTTTTTTTTTTTTTTTTTTTTTTTTTTTTTTTTTTTTTTCTTTTTTTTTTTTTTTTTTTTTTTTTTTTTTTTTTTTTTTTTTTTTTTTTTTTTTTTTTTTTTTTTTTTTTTTTTTTTTTTTTTTTTTTTTTTTTTTTTTTTTTTTTTTTTTTTTTTTTTTTTTTTTTTTTTTTTTTTTTTTTTTTTTTTTTTTTTTTTTTTTTCTTTTTTTTTTTTTTTTTTTTTTTTTTTTTTTTTTTTTTTTTTTTTTTTTTTTTTTTTTTTTTTTTTTTTTTTTTTTTTTTTTTTTTTTTTTTTTTTTTTTTTTTTTTTTTTTTTTTTTTTTTTTTTTTTTTTTTTTTTTTTTTTTTTTTTTTTTTTTTTTTTTTTTTTTTTTTTTTTTTTTTTTTTTTTTTTTTTTTTTTTTTTTTTTTTTTTTTTTTTTTTTTTTTTTTTTTTTTTTTTTTTTTTTTTTTTTTTTTTTTTTTTTTTTTTTTTTTTTTTTTTTTTTTTTTTTTTTTTTTTTTTTTTTTTTTTTTTTTTTTTTTTTTTTTTTTTTTTTTTTTTTTTTTTTTTTTTTTTTTTTTTTTTTTTTTTTTTTTTTTTTTTTTTTTTTTTTTTTTTTTTTTTTTTTTTTTTTTTTTTTTTTTTTTTTTTTTTTTTTTTTTTTTTTTTTTTTTTTTTTTTTTACCTTTCATATTAAACTAATAATACACTTCACACAATGTTCTTTTATATGTTTTTTCATAATGTGGGCTGCTATCTGAAACTTGTGATTTTAACATAACACTAATACATCTTACTGTATTATAGAGACATATGCTAAAGCAAGTAATACTCTAATGCTATAAAAAAATAGACATTTATTTTATAGTGTGTACATTCTACTTTCATATCTCCTCTTGGTTTATTGTGGATTAGCTGGTCTTACTTTTAACTGAGAGTCCATATCCCTGAACTGTCTTTGTCATTTCTTCAAATAGTAACATTTGCGACTCAACTTTTTGTCTCAGCAAATCTTCATGTTTTGTTTGCCTTCTACAAGAACTCCCATTTCCTAAACATAATTACATATAATAATAATAATAATAAATAATCATAATAATAATAATAATAATAATAAATAATAATAATAATAATAATAATAATTAGTAGTAGTAGTAGTAGTAGTAGTATATAGTGTAGTAATTATAATAATATACACTCAAGTTCTTACCTCACCAGCTTTACATTTATCAAATAAACCGTAGTATCCAATTTTTAATTTAAACTAATCCAATGGCCTTTAGGCGGTCGAGATTTTTCTCTGCTACGATTAACAGAATGTCATCATATGTTGTGGACCACAGCAAGTAATAGTGAAGGAGTTGGTTTCATTCCCAGCGCTGTAACATGAACAGACTTTGCTACATCTTTAAAAGCTTCTGAAGTAAACTTTAATGTCACTAAGTGTATATTTGTCAAACCTCCCAATCAAAAAACAAACTCAATAGTCTCACAGATAAGATGATGCGATGATGAAGGAGGACTGGAAAGCTCTGGCTGCAGCATACATCTACTTTGACCTGTTCACAAAAGTCATCTACTTTTAATTTGAAAGCTGAAATATGTGTTAAAGCTTCATTGATATTGTAGTGCTTAACTACAGCTTCTAAGCAGTCATATTGATGAGACTACATCTATCTTGTATAGCTTCTCTGATGCATCAAATGTTTTGGCTATAGCCAGTTTTGCTTCAGATCTCTAAAACATCTCCCAAGATATTTTTTGAGGTCTTCTGATGAAGGAATGCCAGCATTAATCAGAGGGCAATGGCCCTCGATGAGGTTCCCAAAAGCCACTTTCATTTGGTCAAAATCATACTGTAAATAAGGTTGGAGACTGATTCGGAGATGGCAATGCTTTTGATCTGTGCATGAAATCAATGGAAAGTTTAGTGAAAATTAATAAAAAATACCTTACTACTCCTTCAGGATATCTTCAGCTATCAAAATAGTTTCCTCAGACTTTTGTAAAATACTTGCAAGCACTCTTAATGATTTTCAGGATTCTTAGAAACTGCACGACATAGAGCTTTCATTAGACCACCAGACAATACACCTTCCAGCATATTTATTTTATTTGACATTTCCATAGCAATCACATTTCTGTATATAACATTTGGACAATTGTTACTGGAAGTGTAACTTGAGAAAACCTGTCACCGTGTCTCTCTAATATATGACAAGCAGACATGACAGCTTCCCTAGTAACAAATAATACATAATTATGATACATACATAATATATATATAGTATGTGTATAAATATGAGATTGAAAACATACAATGAATGACTGTTGGTTCTATTAAACCTCTTTTAGACAAATATATATTTAAAAATAATCATAATAACCTGAGAACTAGTCCTTCTTCATAAATGGGACATAGTGACATATGATCAAAACATAGTTTTTTTTTTCTTATATTACTTACAGAAAAATGCCATTTCTTGTTGAAACTCATCAATTTTAATAACAGCATATGTGAATGTTGAGTTTGAAATATAAACTAATTTATCATATAGCCAATTACCACTATCATTATTTTTGAATAGAGTGCATGTCATTCTGTGCAAATAAAAGCTAAAAGCTGAAATTATTCAGAATTAATTAAACTTAACAATTGATAAACTCCAAATAGGACAAGTGTGATCTTTGACATATTATATTATGTAGTAAGTATATAATTTATATATACTTCTTTTGTAATGTTAATACATAAATTATATTGCACTATAAGGAAAGCATGCAAATTGTCTTGTTCTTAACACAGAAACTTACTAATACAAAGTAGTAACTTAGCAACATTATGAAATAATATGTAATCAATTAAACAAAAATTACTTAAAGACCACATACTGTATGTACTGTATATTTGATGATACAGTATTGAATCATGAAGGCATTTATTTTGTGCTATATACATTTTATAGTATACAGAATTACATAATATCATGTGTGTGCGTAACCTATGTCACAGTATAGAGAGGTCTATATGTTTTGTCAAGAATATATATTAGAAAAAAGATTGTCTAATGACCTACAAACACACTTAGCTTTTCGATTACTTCACAGTTCACATATGTACCATGATTCATGATGTTAATAAGATGAGTGCTTGGCCTATAGCTGCTTAGACTAGTAATATATCAACTCCAGTGCATATATGTGAAGTCAGATAAGGTTACACACAATATATAAACTTGACATTATAGTCAATAATTATTCTCACTAAATTCCTTGATTTTTTCAGCAGCAGTATTTTCTCCTATCTTGTTAAGAGCAACAGCTAATGAGTTCAGCGAAGGACCTCCACTCTCTCACGGACAATATCAGCTTGATATAGCCATTGAGTTAAAACATTCCTGAAGACATCTCTCTACATTGCCTAGATAGTTTGACTCAATTTCATTCAGAGTTGGCTGTAATAGGCCAATATATAGACCAAGTGTTGACCACTTTGTATTTGTAAATTTTTCCTTGTTTTAGAAGGTCGATTACATTTACTAAATCAGATATATCTAAGACTATTCAAATATAGCATTTACAATGTTTATAGATCATTTAACTTACTCAGTCATCATACATTTTGCCGCACTTGATAAATGAAGATTTTCAAAATCATCTTTAAGGGACAAAGACTCTCCTGACTCATTTGTGATCACCTAAAAGGAAAAGCATTTAATACTCTAACTTATAATACTTAGGAATGTGTACCATTAGATTCTAAATCCGAGTCAAGCTTCTCTTGCTTTGGTGATTTCAAATCACTTGAGGTCTTGTCATTTTCTCTGGCCTTTTTCTTAGATTTTGTTGTACCTTTCTCGTCTTCATCAAGTATGGAATGAGGAACTACATCAACTGGAATACTTTCATTCCAAACGACGTTGTGCTCCATATGGAAAGGGGCGAGGCTCTAAACTTTTTGCTGAGTTGTTAAATGTAATATTAATTGTTATGTTAAAAGGTCTGTTGATTAACTAAAAAAAGGATCTTTTTTCTCTTTTACGCTAATTTATAGATAGATTGTTTTAAGTCAACAGTAAGGCTGATATAGACAGCAGGTATATACTCTGAGACAGAGGATAAGCCAGAATTAATGAATATTGTAAACTTGCCAGAAAAGGTTGTGGTATCTATAAAATTATTATTATTAATAACTGAGGGGTGGAACTGAGTTGTTCACAGCTTACTTTCCTTAATATCTACAACTATTAAACTAATTCCTTAGAACGTTGATGGAATCGAATAATGATAGTGATATTGACTACAATGTTGTTGTTGCTTGTGAAGATGTTTTATCTCAACAAATCGTTGTTGATGAAGTGAACAACACAGAGAAATGGACACAACAAATTCTTCTTTAGGGAAGAGACTTTAAGAGAATATGTGGAGTCATCAGAACAAATTTAAAACTACAAAAGCAAAGAAAGCTTGACGTTGAGCCTGATTCTAATGGTATAAATTATTGTTTAATAACAATGTCAATGAAGTAATAATACTATATATATATATATAGTATTATTACTTCATTGACATTGTTATTAACAATATTTGTCATATTGTTTTTTTCGTTGTTGATTATGTTATAGATGACTTCACTGAATCTAAAATGGTTGTATTTGCTGAAGAGATCAAGTATCAAACACCCACTCATTTTCAACTAAGTGAGTTAACAGTATCTTATTACAAGAGGTTTCTCTGGCACATTTGTACCTTATTATAAATGTTTGTGGTCATATCATTGTATATGAAGTATGCAATTATATGATAGATATGTTAGGGGTTATCCCACCCCCATATCTCTTTTACTCAGATATATTAAATTATAAGTATCATCCATCTCGATACCTAGCCAGTGTAAAAAATGATTGATTTGATTTAATCATTATTTAGTATACATGTTGCAATTGCAAACTTATTTTTGTCAAAAAAGTAATCATAAGCGTATTATTATTGCTAGTATACTACTGCTTTTTGTAGCTACCTAACTATCAGTTTCAATATCCATTAATAATCAAATTTGTATTATGTTATGTTTGAATAATGTAACCTGTATACAATGTATTAGTGAAAACAACCAATCAATTTTATAGTATCTAGGATTGATGAAAATGTAATGTAACTGGGGAATAGCTATTTAGCCAGGATCAATATAAAAGCTTATAACAATGTCTATAGTTGTTTTTGTGTAGAGATTTTTGTGTGGGTGTTTAATACCTATTTTTATTACTTCCTTTATAGCAGTACTATCCTTACATATTTTTCCAAACTTTTTGTTTCATGTACATATTTTCATTTTAGATTGTTAATGATTTACAAATGTTACACCAGCTTTAAAAGGGGCTTATTTTCCAAGTGACCAGTGGTCCTCTCTTGGTTTGAATTTGGGGGTCTACAACAACCCACTTTGACAACAATTGAAGCAAACCCACAAAGGAGATGTGGAGAGGTGTCTTCGTGAGTGCTTAACTGAATGGTTAAACCAGGCTGACAATGCAATAAGAATGGCGGTCCCACATTAAATTCATTAGCTGTGTGCTCTTATGAAGATAAGACTAAATGCTGCTGCTGAAAAAATCAAAGAAATTGGTAAGAAAACATTCATAGTGTTACTTACTATTTCTTTGTATTATTTTTACTTTAATTTCAGAAAAATGGGTATTTTAGCTTGTCCAAATATTTAACAAACAACATGACAACCTATCACAGCATCTATTTCAGTTAACTTACTCAAACATTGTTTTCTGAGGGAGTATTATCAAAGGAGAATTAGAGAAGTTAATGCATCAGAAGGTGTCCATGGGTGATGGCCCTTTTAAGCATTGCAACAAGTGATATACAGGAACCTAAGCACTTAAGTAAATTTGGTGTGCCTTACTTAATCAAAACAAACAGCAACTGCTGGTACAAGTGTTCTCAAAGAATATGGTAATGACATTATATAGAGAGAGATCTATACTTTTTATTATTTTGATATTTCACCGATCAATGTTTCCTCCTCAAGTGACATTACCACCAGGTTATCAGAGTTATTTTAATCAGATCCAGGTATCTCTCTTGGTACCTATTTGAGATAGTTGTCCCTCTCATTGCTAAAAAAATTCCTTCACTAGAAGAGCTATCAAGATATCTTCGGAGATGTTTTCGAGAGCTAAGACCACAACTTCACAATGCTAAGTCATTTGATGCTGTAATGGAAATTGTAGAAAATAAATTGTACTGTTATTAATGTTTGCTGCCTAGAAGCAATTGTTGACCATTAAGCACAAACTGAGGCTAAATCACACATTGAGATTTTCAAGTCAAAGTTAATGATTTTTGTGACAAGGTTAGAGCTGATATATGCTCTAATGGCAGATTCCTTGATAGCTTCATCACCTCATCAACTCACTTGTGAGACTATCGAGTTTGTTGTGGAATGGGAGGCAGATAAATGCACACTTAATGAGCATCAGAGGCTTGCTATCAATAGCCTTTAAAGGGAGTGGTTAAAACAGTTTCGTGTTACTCCATAATGGAAGGAAAGTCTATCGTTGTTACCTGCTATGCTCCACAACACATGTTAGATTGTCTTGTAATTATAGCAGAAGAAAACCTTGACCATCTGAAAGATGTTGAAAAAATAATAAATTGTCCATTGGTTATCATATCTTTATTTGACAAACAAAGAAATTGAAGTAAGAAATTTGGGAATCAAAATCATTCAGTGTATAAATTGTATTGTTTAGGAGATAAGAGCTCTTGTTGAAGAGAAAGTCAAAGATATGAAGAGGAGGTTGAACATGAATTAAAATCCAAGAAAATTCTTATTAGAGAAAAAACAACTGAAAACAACTTTTTAACCGTCTAGATGAGAAGTATGTTAATAATAGGCACATTACAAGTCCTCATTTACATAACCTAATATATAGTTGATCATATAATATTACACTCATTATCAGATATAATTGTTTATCTATAAAATCATAGCTATTGAAGAGGAAGTCATGAGTCTTTTTAATACAAATATAAAAGAAATGTCCAGCTTGCTGAAAATAGAGGTGGTGTGTTTTTAAATATGTTAGTTATTTACTACTTTGTTTTTAGAGTCAGCTTTAACAGCGAGCATTAAAAAGAACAATGCAATGATTCTACAGATAGAACATTGCCAAAGGCCCTGAAGAAAAAGGAAGGGTAAATTATAAATTATTTTGTTACCAACTTACCCACAATCAATTTTATCAGTTTATTAATCAAGTCCAATATTTTATGACTTAATCTACAATAATTTTTATTAATTTAGGAGCAAAACAGAAGTATCTGAAAGGGCTAATAAGAAAATAGAGGACCTTGCAGGAAGTAGTTACAGTGCTGAGACAACAATTAAGAGAAAGCGACAAGCAGATTGATCCATCTAAAGCAAATCCATGGGTATGTGTAATCATTTGTGTATTAAAAAATTAAATTTACTATTTACAGCTAGAGGACAAACCCTTTCTGAAGGACTAGAGGAAACCAAATACAAGAACTCGAGCCCATACAATCTACTATTGAAAAAAGCAGGTACCATTACACAAGCATACAATATAGCCCAACAGTGCTATATCTATAAGTGTAGAACTAGTAGTGTGTGAAAGGTCTTTCGTACAATGGCATGAATGCATACCTCTTGTCATTAATATACTCAACTTCTTTGTAAGACCTTGTGTATATTTGATACACTACATGACACCTAATAAAGCTTTGATTGCTTGTTCCAAAAAGTAAAAATGTCTTGATCTTCACTGAACTACATAGTTATTACTTTTTACAATAATAGTTATTATGATTATAATGATTTAGGACCAATTTTATTGTGTTTTACATGTCATGTGTACTAGACCTTGCTCCTGAAATTCTTCTAGCTATGCCACTGGCACTGATCAATGTACAATATACTTTTAATGTATAATGTATGTAATCTTTAATTAGAATCTCCAGAATCAGAGCCAGATGATCAGTCAGGCGATGACAAACTGCTTGATAGGCAGAAAAAGGTAGCTATAAAACTATTAGTAAAATGAATGGTTGCCATCATAACCATTTGTTACATGCCAAAAATGTCTTGTATCAACATTATTGTTTTATTCAAGAATTCATAGTTTAAGGACATGCCATACAGACCATGAAATGTTTTATAGTTTACATGTAAAACATAGTGTTGATAGCCAAGATGCAGTACCTGCCTACTTAGGAGCACTATACACTATATAGTATTATTAATTCTATATTAATGTCTTGAGAATGTTATGTGCCCTTAAAGAATCTTTTAAAAGTGATTGGTAAATTGTTTTGAATTGAGAAATCTGTTAGTGATAGGCAGAAGCTATAACAATGTCAGTAGTCAAATAAAAATATACTGTGTTAGAATAATATATCAGTTGTTATATTACTCACTGAAACTAGTGACAACACTAAATTAATTGGTTGTGGTGGTGCTCATTATACAAAGTTAAACTTGATTGGTTACATTCAAAGTCACAATCCACAATATAATAAATATATTGAGTTTAACATACTCATATAAATGTGAGCTGTAGTGAGGTCATTAATACATGTATCCTTAAACTCAATAACCTTGTCCTTCTATAAATATAGATGTTGGAACAGTGAAATGAGTAATGAGATCAGTAGAGTTTTCTGTTGTATCCCCAACTACTTGAACATGTGAATATGTCATTAAAAAGCTTATACAGAGGAAGAAGAAAAATGGAGTATTGTTCTCTCAAGGTTTAGTCCAGAAAGTGCTTTAAAAATTATTTGAGAATGTGAATGTATGTTTTGTACGAGAGCTCGTATATCAGAATGCAACCATTAGACAGTCCTGTGTCTCCTCACTGTCCGAAATGCTGTAAGGAAAATACAACAATTAAATCACTTCACTTTTTCAGTCTTCGCCATTTACTGGAGGTATCAAACCAATAAGCGATGCTCTATCCATTAACACCACGTTAGAAAGATATAACTATGTGGAATATTATCGTGACAGATGAAGATAATGCAAATGTCTCTGATATGTTAAGCAAAACTGAAACATTAAAAGTACTTAGTCTCTTCAATTGTTCCATCACTGAATAACGGCATTCAGTATATTATTAAAGGATTGAATGAAAATCAATCATTGATTGAGTTGAACTTGAGTCGCAATCCTCTGATTACTTCAGTTAGTACCAGTACAATAGTCGAATTTATACATACTACCACATCTTTAGCGATACTAATCTTAATCATACTTCTTTAGAAGACAATGATATTAAGTCAATCTGTGATGTGCTCAATGAAAAATAATTCCATACAGGAACTATGGCTATCAAAACAACAAAAAGAGAGTTGTGAGAAAATTTGACAATTATGAAACTATTAAAGACAAAGTTCACTTTTGGTAATAAACTTAAGATTTATTTTGACCATTTTTTACTTTTGTCAATACATCTAGCACAGTCATCATTTACTATAGTTGATTTTTTTTATTTTTGCCTTAGGCTATCATTTTGTACTTTTGAGTAGTAGGCCTCCTTATTTTTTTAAACTTTGATTAAAAGTTACTTTGAATTATGTCTTTTGTATTTAATTGCATTACTAACATATTTTTTATTAATACTGTAAATTTATTTTCTTAGAGTAAAACAGATTTAATAATTCAATGAAAATTACTAACTTACTTTATCATTTACAACTTGAATTCCATAGAATATAGTATCAAATATTAAAGTCAATGTCACTTTTGCACACAGGACTTTACATGGCCAGATTCATCATTTACATGGCAAACAAGATTCATTTGTGAATATCAGCAAAATGGAGCAATTATGAATCTGATTTAAAAATCACATGAGCAGTTTCATATTATTTTCCAAGTGACAGTATTTTCTTTCCTCATTAGGGTATATTTGAAAACAAAAGTTGACAGAAAGATAAATTTTAAAATATATCCTTGTATGAAAATTTCTTCACAGCAACTGTACATAACCAGCTTTGACATACAATATATTAATATTGTTCAATAATCTAATACTTTTTGCATTTAAAAATACAATTTGACAAGAAATAACACCAAAAGAACACACCCCCCCCCCCCCCCCCCCCCCCCCCCCCCCCCCCCCCCCCCCCCCCCCCCCCCCCCCCCCCCCCCCCCCCCCCCCCCCCCCCCCCCCCCCCCCCCCCCCCCCCCCCCCCCCCCCCCCCCCCCCCCCCCCCCCCCCCCCCCCCCCCCCCCCCCCCCCCCCCCCCACACCACTTTCCTCAGTCCTTGCCTATAACATTTTAAAGGTCATTTCTTTGAGTATGCGCAGTTTTCATCTATAAAAATGAAATAATAGATAATCTGTCAATAAAAATATACACACTAACTTCTCTTTCTCCAATTTTTTTTTCAAGTCCTGTATTTTTCTCATCATTGCTTCAATTTTAGTTTTGCTGTAACGTTAATGCTAATGTGATATCCATTTCTTTTGTTTGTACTTGTTCAAAAGTCTTTATCTAAAATAGGATGTAATAAGTCTTTGCTATGTAAAAGTACTCATTTCTTACTTCATCTGTGTCAAAGACATCCAATAAGGTTGTCATAACCAACCATCAATTTAATGATTTCCATCTCTCTTCACTGATTATTAAGTCAGCATTCTCATCTGTTAACATCAATAGTAAAACTCGGCTGTGTTTGGTGAGGTGAATGGAATGATGAATGGTGTTCATTAAGTGTCACTTCTTTCATTGTTGTAACTTGGACATTCTTAGCTATATCTTTAAATGCTTTTAACAACAAACCTCTGATGTCATCAAGAATACAATTTTCAACATTCACTCGACAACAAACTCGAGAGTCTCAAAGTTGAAACAATGAGATGACAAAGTTTGAGATCGAGCTATGACTGGAGCAACTCGGCCTTCAACTTTTCACAAAAGTCATCAAACTGTTTTTTTAAATACTTAATATGTAGTTCAGCTGTTATATTGTAATGACTAATAATAGCCTCTAAACAGCAAATATTGACAACAGTACATTTATCCTCAACAATTTCCATGACATCATCAAATGAACGTAGCCAGAGTCAATTGAGGTTTCAATTCTATAAAACACCTATGAAGATATAGTTTAGATCTTGTACTGAAGGAATACCAGCACAATGACAGGTGCTACAGTCTCTATAAGATTTCCTAAAGCCACCCTTACTTGGTCAAACTCATATTGATAAAAGGGTTGATGATTGATTTGGGCAAGAAATTTTTGGTCTATAGAATAAGAAAATTGTAACATTTAATGTTTGTATTAAAACATAATAACCACTAGTACTATAATTATAGCATTAATAATGGGGGACTGTTATCTGTTTTGTTTTTACTATTATCTATTAGTATGTCAACAAGAATTAAACACACTTGTTGAAGTACTTGTACATTTAAAGGATCAAGTAGTATCCTCCTAAGTAAATGATCTTCTATTGTATTAATTATTAATATGCAATTATTGTTCTTATTTAATTTGTTGACTTTTATAATGGATGTGTTTTTTTCTAAATGAGAAAGCTTACCTTGTATGTGATGATTAGTTAGATGGTCCAAACATGTTTTTAGATCACTTCCACAACATTCTCTAATCTTAATAATAGTAGGTTGTTGTGTAACCTGGTAATACATCATTTGCTTTGCTTGTGGTCATCATTAATAACTATTGAAATCATAATAACACATTTATAAACTTTATAAAAGAAGTTATATTAATAATATATATATAGATATAATGTAACTCATATAGTTATAGTACTTTCAATCATAGATAACTAATGCATTGATAGTCTATTGATGATACATAAAGACACATTACAATTTATATACTTGTTATAAGAATATATACCATTAAAATCCCATTTCCAATTGAGTTTCCTTTTCTTGGGCAGTTTTCTATTTTTTCGATATCAGTTTTGTCTTCTCGTGGTCTTTTTCGTTGATTAGTGTAACCAACATCTCTTTCTGTATTTCATCAAACATTGTATTGTTGAGAAATACGTCTTTTTCACGACTACACAACTACGCTCTTCCATTCTAATAGACCATGGGAGGTACTTATAAATATTTACGAGGGCGTGCCATTGGTCATGAGTTATTATAATTATATTCATTAGTAATAACTGGACCTGTATAAGTATTTGATATAGTAGTGCCAAACCTGCTCTACTTTGTAATTCAAAGTGCTAGTTATGTGCAATTATTCCTCTGCTGGCCTTCTTCTCCGTTATTATTTATCAGCTTCTAACTTCTTTAACCACACCCACATTGGCCAACCCTTTTGTAGTGTAATATATTAGTGCAGTATTAATACTAAAATACTGATATGATATGTCTTTTTACTATTATAATAACATTAAATTTTAATGTTATTATAATAGTAAAAAGACATATCATATTCATAAATTAATCACAGTCACTGCTGAATTTATTTATTCAGTATTAATGAGACTAATAGGTAGATTTTTGAGTGTCTAACAATTTTTGAATATTAATAATATATACCCATTACTAAAACCATACCAGTAGTTGTTATATTAGTTATTACATATATGTACATAGCAGGTTAGTATAGTTACAGAAGTAGCTTGTATAAACAAATATTTTCTAGAAAGTCACATTGTGTATTATATATATGAGAATAAAAGGATCATTACTAGGCTGGAAGAATCAATGATATACTGTGCAATAATGGACTGTTCACTGTATAGATTATCATTTCAGCTTTTTTTTTTAATCTGCCAAACTGCCAGTAGTACTAGTACGTATACATGGCCACAACTTTATATATTTACCTTTCCAGGCACATATAATTGCTTATAGAATTTATTTTAAAAAAAAAAGCACAGCAATAAAATTGTTGGTAACATTAACCAACCTGTGCATAGCAAAATAAATAAATGCATTTGCAGTTCAAACAAGACCACAGTAGGTAGTCTCTATATGTTAGCCATACATTACTAAGAGTCTTACTAAACATATAAAGGGCCTTTACTTGGGGTTTCAGATGTTGTACATACTTTCTTATTGCAACAGGAATCTGATATGACAATTGATACACACAAACAGATCAGCTGATGACATTAGTGATGAAATTTTATATGTACAAAAATTTCAGACAACATATTATAATTATGAATTGAGTAAGCAATATAACTATGGACATAATATATCATGGGATAGGAAATATAGCTGTTCACTCAGTTTAAAATGACGATCCTTTTGGATGTCTCAAGGATATCCAGAATATGTTAGGTGATAGAAAAATGCTTGTAGCCTTAAACTAAGTTACAAAAGAACATTCACTAAGATGTCCCAAACATATTCATAAGCAGATTATTCCTAGAAAGTCCTTGTAATAGTACTGTTCAAAGTAGACATATGTCAGGGACACTATACATCAATCTGCTTTAACATAAATATATAAACATTGAATACAAGTTTCCAAATTATAATAAGATAGTAAAAATCATTTACACTTATGCTAAGAAAATGTTTAGACAATTGTAAAGTACAACAAAAAAAAATATTGTAAGGTAGTTTTAATATTGATTGTTTTATATTGAAGTTGTTTTACTTATTTACTGTAGAAGGATCATCATAATCAAGATGTTGTACATTGTCTACCTCTTCATACAAAATACTTTGTTCTTGATATGTAGCTATACCATATGCAGAATTGTCAGTAACATTGAACTTTGTAGTAACCTTTTCCATTGTATGTTGCATTGTCTTTTGTCTCCATATTAGTACACAATATCCTAGTATACAAGTTAGAACTGATACAAGTATAAGTGCTATTGATAGTATGACAAAATACAACTTAATGCAATAATTGTATTATTAATAGAAGATATATTATTAGGTGACAAGGCAGGAGTGGAGGAAGATTGCTCATACGAGAGTGTTACAACTATATGTGAAGAAAAAATCAACAATTTATTAAACTATGGTGTACAAAATTAAAGTCGTACTTGTTGATAGAGAGGATGGAGCCAACAATGAAGGACTAGTGGACATAATTATGGAGGAATCTAAAATTTTAATACATAAATATAAAAAAAATATTAAAGATGAAAGTGAGTATATAATTGTAATCTTAAATAAAATAATTGATTTACTTATTGTCACAATAATAATCTGTTGTAGGTCTGTACCTGGTACATTACACATGTATGATCCATTGTCTGATTGATTGAGGTTTGAGATAATAAGTTCACTGACAATACTCTGTGTCATCATACCACTGCTATTAATAGCCTTACCACTACCTAATATCTTAGCAATAACATATTTAGTGCCATTAGTTATTATAGTATTATCTCTTATCCATTGTATATTTGATAATGTAGTCAGGTAGCCTGTCAACTCACAACTCAAACTGATAACAGTATCATTGATATATGATAATAGAGGGATTTAGATTAACTTGTATAGATAGAAACAGAAACAGAAATATATTATGTCTAAAACCTGGAAGTATAGATGTAATAAAAACAGAATATACCAACAGTTTACATATTTATATATGCTATGGCAATAGAAATTAATCAATATATAGTGTCTCATTTCATATACACTTGATTAAAAATTATTTTATGAATATTGCTCCAATTACCTGTTAAATATAGCTCAATTTTTCTAGTTGCATTAACACTGCCTAATGATTGTTTTGCTTGACAAGTATAGTTTCCAGCATCAGTATATCTGAGTTGACTAATAGTCAGTATACTGGTTCTTGTAGCATCTCCTATCAATATTTGTGAGCGACCAGAAAGGCCTAACATATTTTCATTATATTGCCATTGCCATTCAAAGGAACTAGCATTGACTACTGTACAGGAGAGATTAATTGAAGACTGAAGATTGTCTGGTCCTAATGTTACTGTTAGAAAGGAATCATTTTGAAAGTCAATGGTGTCCAGTGGGGAGATATTAGAGTGGCTAGTGTATGATAAACCATAGTAATATGAATAGTTTATAATATTAACTTACTATTTATAAAACTTTATTTCACTTACTAGTAACCAGTCAATTATACTAGTATTAAAGGTAAAATCAAGTTGAACTGCACTAGTTAATTGTTGCATACTGAGTGTGACATTTTCTCAGTTGAGAATCACTTTGCTTGAGATCATCATTGTTGTCAAAGACATAGCTAAGACCTTCACCATAACATTGATCATAGGTAGTCCAATGGAGTCATTAGGTGAGTTAAAGAAATAGATAACAGCACTTTGATACAGGAGTGGCAGAAAGAAAGTTAAAGTAATTCTTCCAATAACCATTTAGTGAGTGTCTACTAAAACAAAGAATTCTCCCAGGTTACCTGATATTGAATTCACTGGACCAATGTCTCCATCAAACTAGTTTACCATTAGCATTCAAACATCTCAAACGAATACCAGATCCAATCACTATACATCCTGAACTAGTGTTAGTGAGGTTAGAACCACAAAGGAGACAGGATAAAATATGTTGTATTGAAGTGCATCTATAGACGAGATATCAGACCTATGATAAGATACAATATTTATTCACTTACTAATTTCATTTTGAGACTGTACATGTTACTAAATACAAGCAATATAGCACAGCAAGCAGAAAGAATATTGTTCTGGTATTTCGCCATAATAAATAACGCCGAGTAATTACTCCTCCCAGTTAATTATACAACAATGACGTCAGCAAAAACAATAGGTTCAGATTCATTCTTAACACTGACAATAAATGCAGCAATTGTCAACTCCAGCATTATATGCCACAAATGCGTTTGTATATTTCAGTATAAATCATATTATTATATTATATTGTGACTATTATTAGCGTAAACAACACGACAAACCATTGACATGAAGTATTGTCTAGTTGACAAAAACACTTTTTTCGGTTTAGTCTGCTGAACTACTATAACTAATAGAAACTATTGCAACAGATGGTAAATTAGATCTTATGTTACCAAAAAATAAAATAAAACAACATATTAAACAATACAATGACCTTTGGTTTCAGTGCACTTGTCTGCACTAACTAGGAGCTGCACATGATTATATAATATTAGTATTTACTAACACAATATATGCTTTTATTTTAATTATCTATTAATATAATTATACATAATGCAGGTATTGGTGTTGTGAAATACAAACTTTAAAGGAGGATAGTATGGATTAGGATGCTTTTTGAGCGCCTATGCATGCCAAAAGAACAGACTGTGTAAAAATGTCTTGCATATGACCACTAGATACAAGCATGATACTGAACCATGGATTTGGCAAAGTTCTTTTTCCTTTTTTCTTTAGATCAACTGTCTACATGGATAAGTAGTTCAGTTGATGAACAACAGAACACCCCTGCTCTGTCCTTAACCTGCTAAACCAACACATCTACCTACCAACACACCAAATAAAACAATGCACTGACTAGTCTTGGAGTCCCCTACTCCAAATGCAATTAGCTAGGCCTACAATCATATTGGATGCTATTACTTCTCCAATGCGTTCTCATTGAGATATTTTATATATTGATAATATTATTATACAATACACTGACAAGGGCTGTATTGAATATGTGAGGGCCCTAGGCTATAGGGCAGATGTAATTATAAAAGGTAGTGTCTAGAGTGTTGGTATATAATCATGATTATTATATTTGTATACACATTTAACAAAATGTACGTCCTGTTTTGAATGTCAGTGTCCCAATTCAATGTAGATTGGCTTTGTTTTTGTCTTAGAAAAAATTGATAATAATGGTAAGTGTCTAGAAGCCACTAGGTCCCACAGTTCATACATAGAAATGTCAATAATATTTATTAAACAATGAGTGATAAAGTTTTCACATGCTGGATTTCTATGCTTTGAGAGAAAAGGTATGGTAATTACTCAATTCTTATTAAAGTTATGAATCCATAGAATGAGTAACAACAAACACTACATTGTATGCATGTAACTAATCAATTGGAAAAAAACACAAGCCATTCACTCTGTTGCCTATATATGCACAATAAATTGTAGTCAATTTTAAGTGGTTAGTTTGCTTTTGTCTAATATCATATAATATAGACATGAAGATATTTTAACACTAATATAATTAAGGGTATGCACACCCATCATTTTTATTGCTAACAGCATGTTGGCAATGATTCTTATATTACTTGGTCTAAACATAGTTTTGTGCTTTTAATTCTTTCATTAAAAGAATGTTCTTACAATGGGCAGTAAAGTATAGCCATGACATTTACTGCTACTACAAACCCTTTTTAAAGTAAAATATACAGCAATATATATTTCTACAAATGAAGTAGCTCACAAAAGGAAGAGAAGTTTGAAAAATTCATAACAATGAAATTTTAGACAAATGAAAATTATTCTAAACGATCATATAAAACCATAACAACACATCCAGTGCTAAACCTGCAGAAAAACTCTTTATGAGGTTTTCAGTGTTTTCACTAAGGCATGATTTAAAAAAAGAAGGTCAAGCATTGATAAAAAATCGATTGGAAATAAGAGCCATATCAATACCACAAATAAGTATTTTTAATTTAGCAATATATAATTTAATCCTAAATTAATCAAATGGTAGTTCACTTTGTGTGTTGTCAGATTGGTATCAGTATTGTCAATAATCACTCTGGAAGCTGTTGAGAAACAAACTAAAAACTATTATGTTGTATGCAATATTAATATCCTGCTTACTTTTAATATGAACTTGTTCAGAAGCTGGACATCATGATATAAACGAGGGTCTATAACTATTATTAGTTTGGTTCAAATGATAGAACAAAGTACTTTAACACAATTAACACAATGATTGCTTTTTTTTATGCGACTGTAATATTTGCTGATCATATGAGCATTCATAGATAGCTACAATGATTGTCCAAAGTCAGACCCACTGAGAGGAACGGGGAAACAAGGATAGTTTCATCAGGGTCCCCCAACTTGTGTAGGGGCCCCAAATGAATTGAACATATATTGAATTTGTCAATCAATTGGCTAATGTTTTGTTATAGTTTTGTATGATTGTTTAAGAAACTTAATATGTGTGTTGTGTGTGTGTGTGTGTGTGTGTGTGTGTGTGTTGTGTGTTGTGTGTGTGTGGTCATGCTGTTTCTATCTTATTGCATGGAAGCCATTGTTAGTTTAATACACATCACAAACTGATACTCTGATAACATCAATCTTGTTGGATAAAGGGAACATCTAACTACTTCAATAGCTAAACTGTAAACATGACACTAAACTGTATGAATTGATATTACATGTCAGTATTTGCCTCATACATCTAAGTTTATATTTCACGTCCACTTATATATAGTAACACTTAATTAATAAAAGTTAATTAAAGTACATATAAATATCAAAAAATCATACCATATGTGTGGTTTACTAAATAAGGTATATCATATTTGATGTAAGTACAACATTTAATAAAAATGAAGTTAATATAGGGATGGCTAAAGAAGGAGCATACAACTACATATGAGAGCAAATGCACCTTTTATGTTTTAACCATATAGGATACTTGTAACTATATTCGGTGTGAGTTAATCATATTCAGTTTTTCACAAGTAGGGCAGCATGAACTTAGATATTGCACCATCCAGCAAAATACCTTTGAATTACCAATAAAGAAAATATGTAATAACATTTAGAAACACCCACTTTGACTGTATCAAATAATGTAATGAACCAAACAGAGGGTGCCAATTTTACAGTGAATCCCTGAAAGTGCTAGAACAATCCCTTATCTCCTTATGTTAGTTCAGTGTGGACATATAATGGACAAAGCATACAAGATAACAGTGTTACGCTCAATAGCTATAACATAACATTCACTGATGTGAAAAGAAGTGAATTTGGTGTTTATAAGCTGACTGTGTCTAATAGTGCTGGCAATGACTCAGCAAGTTTTACTCTTAATGTTCAATGTAAGTCATAGTTTTGGTCTATTCCTATTTATATATGAGCATTACTGGCATTTATCTAATGCTGCATTGGCTCTTAAATGTACTCCTTTCTCTTTTGTAAGGTTATGGACTCCTGATTATAGCATCCAAGCAAATCAAGAACATTGATAGTAACATGATCACTCAAGAAAAAACAGAAAGGACAAATAGCACAACATCTATAAAAAATGTTAAGTTACATGTATTCAGTTAACAAAATGACATTTCAAAATATTGCACAATGTAATATAATAAATTTTATAGGATTTAAAACATGTTTAGTCATTTCTTTTTTACGCAGTTTGTATAAAACGTAAACACCTACGATGCCAAGTCCAGCTATCAATCCTAATCCAGCACCTATACCAGCACCAGCACAAGCACCAATGGCCACAGAAGCAGTAATAAAACACCAAAATTACATAGCAAATATCCTAAAACAGCACCAGCACCAGCACCAGCACCAACACAAGAAACACCACCACCATAGTAGTTAATGCACCATAACCTATCTCACGATTTGAAATACGTGTAAAACTTACTGGTGGAATATTTTGTAGAGTGCCAAGGACAGGTGAAAAACGAACAGATCAGTGACTGAACAATGTGTCTGGGTACAAAGTAGCAGATTGTGCTAAAATAAAAATTGGCAACATCATTGCAACTTGAGGAAACTTTTAACATTTCAGCAGCTAACTGGTTCCAGCCAATTCTTAGAATACCCAACTCGAGGTATTGATGTGTGGCTTTGTGTTACAAATCTTCACCTTGTCTAACATATCTTCATTTACACCCAAACATGATAGCTTTTCTTTAATATTTCTTTTCAACTTTTATTCAATTCTTCAATTTTTTCATCTCGTTCATCATCTGAGAGATAGCAAATGTAGGAGGTAAATGGTCTGAGTGTGTAAGAGCAATTACTGATTTTTTCCCATATATCGAGTGATAATTGATTGGTAACTTCAAATGTTGTCTCACAGTTAGCAAAACGATCATCCCAACGAACACAAACTAAAACGATACATTTTTCATTAGTAATTATTCTCTTTATTTCATGAATTGTTCGCTGTATCTGCTCTTCATTCCCATCTAACCCTCGTGTATCATGAACTATATAGGTACTCTCGTTGGTTGCTCTAACCTCTGTACTTTTAATGTTCTCTGTAGTACCAGCATCAGGACCCATCTACACCTTCAGACACTCCATTGATTAGCACACCTGCTAAAGACGACTTTCCCAACCCCAGAACGTCCAATCATTAGTAAGTGAAGTGGTCTGCCGTCATCAACAATACCACAATCCTCATTAGAGTCTCCAAAGTCGGTGCTGTTATAGATGAAAAGGTTCTGCCATAATAATGCATTAACTACACTTAACAACTACTAAAATAAAAAAATAGTAAGGTAGTTTCAATATTGATTGTTTATATTGAGAAGTTTGTTTTACTTACATTACTATAAATAGGTGTAGGAACATTTTCTCATTGGGGGGGGGGGGGGCATATATGTAACATTTTAACATCGTTCAGTTTTAACAATGAAGTTTCTAAACAACCAAAATAAAACCTTCTTTCTGTCGTTTACACTGACAAAAATTTTTGAAATGTTTTTACATAAAATGTGGTATCTACAGGTGTAAATTGTAATTATGAGGATAGGGATTGAAAAGTGGCTAATCTAAATCAGTTGATTGGGAAACCATCTCACAATATACCAAAAAAAATGGGGGGGGGGGGGGTGGGGGGGGGGGGGGGGGGGGGGGGGGGAGGGGGGCACGTGCCCATCTATGCAGTATAGATGGATCATCATAATCAAGATGTTGTAGATTGTCTAATTCCTCATACACAATACCTTGTTCTTGATATGTAGCAATACCTATGCAGAATTGTCAGTAATTGAACTTGGTAGTAGTAGCCTTTTCAATTGTATGTGCATTGTCTTTTGTCTCCATATTAGTACACAATATCCTATATACAGGCTAGAAACTGATACAAGTTAAAGTGCTATTGATAGTATGACAATAATACAACTTAATGCAATAATTGTATTATTAATAGAAGATATATTATAGGTGATGAATAAGGAGTAGAGGAGGATTGATCATATGAGTGTTACAACTATATGTGAAGAAACAATCAACAATTTATTAAACTATGGTGTACAAAAATTAAAGTCATACTTGTTGATAGAGTTAATGGAGCAAACAATGAGGACTAGTGGACAGGATTATGGAGAATCTAAAAATTTTAATACATAAATGTTGTCAATATAAAACAATAATGAAAGATGAAAGAGATACGCTATATATAATTGTAATCTTAAATAAAATAATTGACTTCTTATTGTCACAATAATAATCTGTTGTAGATCTGTACCAGGTACATTACATATGTATGATCCATTGTCTGATTGATTGAGATAGTAAGTTCACTGACAATACTCTGTGTCATCATACCACTGCTATTAATAGCCCTTACTACTACCTAATATCATAGTAATAACATATTTAGTGCCATTAGTTTATTATAGTATTATCTCTTATCCATTGTATATCTGATGATGTAGTCAGGTAGCCTGTCAACTCACAACTCAAACTGATAACTACGGAAGCCTCAGACGGACATTCAATTCCTATTTCCAATTTTAATATAACGGGATTATACGGAGATTTAATGTCCGTCTCAGCTTCTCATAATACAATATACAACCAAAGTCAGGGACCCAACCGAACTGAAACATCTCGCTGACGCTCCACTTGTAAGAGACGGCTCGTGGTACTCGCGCTCCGCGTTTTATTAAGTAACAAGAAAAGCCTCGCACATGCCAAAATGTAATTAGGAATGAAAATTTGGGCTCACGTACGGAAGCCGCAAACGGACATTGTTTCTTATTTCTTTCGCGAACCTTGGCGTATTAAAAATCCCAATTAACGACCAAGTTATGAGTTCCAATTTTCTTACATAACTAGCTTTGACATACACTACATTAATATTGTCAATAATCTAATACTTTTGCATTTAAAAAACAAATTTGACAAGAAATAACAAATATAAAATAACACACACCTTCCTCAGTCCTTGCCTATAAACATTTTAAAGGTCATTTCTTTGAGTATGCGTAGTTCATCTAAAATGAAATATAATAGATAATCTGTCCATGTAAATACCACACTACTTTCTCTTTCTCCAATTTTGTTTTTCAAGTCTCACCATTGCTTCAATTTTAGTTTGCTGTAACTTTAATGCTATGTGATATCCATTTCATTTGTTTGTACTTGTTCAAAAGTCTTTATCTAAAATATATGGATAAGTCTTCATTATGTAAAAAGTACTCATTTCTTACTTCATCTGTGTCAAAGACATTTAATAAGTTGTCATAACCAACCATCAATTTAAATGATTTCCATCTCTCTACTGATTATTAAGTCATTCTCGTCTGTTGACATCAATAGCAAACTCTGCTGTGTTTGGTGAGGTGAATGGAATGATAAATGGTCTCATTAAGTTGTCTTCTTTCATTGTTGTAACTTGGACATTCTTAGCTATATCTTTAAATGCTTTTCACAACCTCTGATGTCATCAAGAATACAATTTTCAACATTCCACTCAACACAAACTCGAGAGTCTCAAAGTTGAACAATGAGATACAAATTTGAGATCGAGCTATGACTGGAGCCAACCTTGGCCTTCACTTTTCACAAAAGTCATCAACTGTTTTTTTTAAATACTTTAATATGTAGTTCAGCTACTGTTTAATCGTAATGACTAATAATAAAATAGCCTCTAAACAGCAAATATTGACAACAGTACATTTATCCTCAACAATTTCCATGACATCATCAAATGACGTAGCCAGAGTCAATTGAGGTTTCAATTCTATAAAACACCTATGAAGAGATAGTTTAAGATCTTGTACTGAAGGAATACCAGCACCAATGACAGGTGCTACAGTCTCTATAAGATTTTCTAAAACCACCCTTACTTGGTTAAACTCATATTGATAAAAGGGCTGGATATTGATTTGGGCAAGAAATTTTTTGGTCTATAGAATAAGAAATTGTAACATTTAATGTTGTATAAAACATAAAAACCACTAGTGCTAAAATTATAGCATTAATATGGGAGTGCCGATCTATTTTGTTTTACTATTATCCATGAGAATGTCAAACAAGAATTAACACACTTGTTGATGTACTTGTACATTTAAAGGATCATGTAGAATCCTCCTAAAGTAATTGATCTTCTATGTATTGATTATTAATATGCAATTATTGTTCTTGTTTAATTTGTTGACTTTTATAATGGATGTGTGGTCTTTCCCCCCCAAATGAGGAACTTACCATGTATGTGATGATTAGTTTAGATGGTCCAAAACATGTTTTTTAGATCACTTCCACAACATTCTCTAATCCTTAATAATAGTAGGTTGTTGTAAAACCTGGTAATACATCTCATTTGCTTGGTTGTGGTCCCATCATTAATACCTATTGAACTCATAACAACAACAACGTTTATAAAAGAATGTTATTTGTAATAAATTATATATATAATATATATATATATATAATATAATATATATACTAATGTCATGAGTTATAGTACTTTCAATCATAGATAACTAAGCATGATAGTATATAGATGAGAAATACAAGACACATACAATACCCACAATTTATATACTTGTTATAAGGCCCCCAATATATACCATTAAAATCCCTTTATTTGTAACGCATTGACAGTTCCCCTCTTTTTGGGCAGTTTCCATAGTCTAGTTTGTTACTCAGTTTGTATTGTTCGTGGTCTTTTCGTTGATTTAGTGTGCTGCAATGTATCTCTTGGTATTTCATTCAAACATTGTATGTTGAGAAATACGTCTGTACCACCCCTACCAAACTACGCTCTGTAATCATAAAGAAATGGGAGGTTCTTAATAAATGATGTTTTCGGAATTTGCGCCCCCGGCATGTTATCACGAATCTACTGCATAATAGATATAATTAGCTAATAATGATAGATATAAGTATTTGGATTTGGTAGCTGCAAATATATGACTTTGTAATTATGTCAAAGTGTAGTGAAAAGTGTGCCAATCGCGTACATCCGCTGGCACTGTCGCAGGTTATTATTTATAAGTTTACTCTGCCCCAAAGCCTATTGGCCCACACCCTTGTTACAGGTAATCGAACTGGTTGGCAGTATTAAATATGAATATAATAGGTATTGTTACTAATTATAATAACTCTAACATTTTATCGAATTTTAATGTTATTATAATAGGTAAAAAGATACATATTATATTTCATCGTATTAATCACAGTCCAATAGCCTGAATTTATTCCCCCCGTCGTTACATTATGGACCCTACTAGGTAGATTTTTGAGTTGTACAATTTTTTGAATATAATAATATATACACATACTAAACCATAACAGGCAGTAGTTGTTTATATTAGAGTTATATACATATGATTTTCCGGAGAAGTTAGTTTGACTCGCTTAAGTCAGTAGCTGTATAAACAATAGTACCAGGTGTTAGAAAGGTACATCTATGTACTTAAAATGAGAAGACAAGCCCTATTACCAAGTACGGGAAGAACAAGAATCAAGGATATGTCTGCTGCAAACGGCGCACACGCAACCACTTGTGCGAGATTACCCTCATTTCAGCTTTTTTTACATCCCAAAACAGGGAACCCCCCCCCACAGGAAGTAATTACAATTGCCACAACTTACATTTACAGGATATAATAGCATTTAATTTTAACAGAAAAGTGATCGCAATACAAATAATGATAGCTGTTGCCGCTAACAAATACCAAACTGGCGATATAGCACATAAATAAATGTATCCGGCTTGCTTTCAAACTAAGACCATCGTAGCCTAATTTGGTAGCCTCAACCGATATCTCTATATGTTACGTTTAGGACCGTACATACTGAGACGTCGTCCCCCCACCTACACCTATGAAGCGGCCCACTTATACTTGTGGTCAGAGTTCGTAATCATACGGTTCGTTAGCAACAGAGATCGGATGTTGACAACCTGATACAAACTGGCCAGAGTGAAAGTGAGGACACTAGTGAGACATTTGAATATGCGCACAGAAATATCACAGACAACTTATAATATGTCCTGATTTGCAACAATGGACTACTGCATTGCTCAAACATTTGATCCGGATTTGTGAAAACAAATCTCCTGTCAAAGACATCGGCAAAAAATTACACGTTTACACTACATGTAGAATAGTTATGCATATGGCGACAATGCTATGTATACCCTTTAAAACTGGAGATGGTTGAGATGTTTTGCACCTAGCGTGTCTTGTTTCAAAAGTAAGGCTCCACAATGTTTTGAACAAGTGGTCCCTTTTGCAACCTAGAATCGCGCAGAAGTTATGCATTGAGTAAGCCATAACAACTTCTGGCTTCTATGGATGTGCTAGGAAATCACTTGTCGATAGCGACTATGCACTATCCGACTGGGAGCGAACCTTGGCTTCCGTACAGGGTCACATAAAGTCATCCCAACGGGGGGGCTGAAATTTATTTAATATGTAGTTCAGTCTGTCCCTTATCCTCCCTGAATAAATAATAAATATCAGGGGGAAAAGCAAATATTGACACAACAGAAATTATCATATATCAATTTCCAATGACATACTCCTCAAATTGCGACCTGCCAGAGTCAATTGACGGCTTTCAACGTATCCCCCCAAAACACTATGAATGACTATAGTTTAAGATTTGTAATGATCAGGATACAGCAACAGAGTGACAGTGTGTACAGTCTCTATAAGATTTCCGTGTTCAAAAGCCACCCTCCTACTTGGTTTACAAACATTAGTGATACCAAGCTGCGGCTACTGATTTGGCGCAAGCAATTTCACGGTCTATTAGTACATAAGAAAGCTGTAAATTAGGCGTGTATTAAAATGCCATAACCTAGTAGGCTAGAATTCTTGCAGTCGCATAATATGGCGCTCACATCTGTTTTTCGTACTGATGTGATCTATTACGTATGTCAATCCGGAATTAACCCTCATACTTGTGTGAAGTACTTGTACGGTGTTAAAGGATCACAGTAGTATCCTCCTATTGTAACTGATTTCTATGTATTAATTATGAATAGAAATCATTTTATTAATTAAGTTGTTGACTTCGCATAATGATGTGTCTTTCTAAATGACCGAGCTTCCCTTCGATATTGATGATTAGTTGCCACCTAGTCCAAAACATGTATTTAGATCACTCCATCAATATGTCTCTATCCATCCGTAATAAAGTGTGTGTGTGGTAAACCTGTGTTAATAATCATTGCTATATATATGTGGTCCCCTCTATATCCATATAACTATGGAAATACAACATCATACCTAGACATATACCAAACATTTCTAAAAGAATGTTAGTTGTAAAAATTATATATAATATGTGTCATAGGTAGTGACTTCAATCCATAGCATAACTAATGCACTGACTCGTCTATGATGATCCATAAAGAACACATTACACTTATATACTTGTCTAAGAATATATACCATTAAACAATCCAATTCCAATTTGAGTTCCTTTTTTGGCAGTTTTCTATTCTATTTTCGCATATCAGTTTGTCTTCTCTGTGGTCTTTTTCGTGATTTCAGTTGTAACCAAGACCATCTTTCTGTATTTCATAAACATTGTATGTGAGAAAACGTTCTTTTCACGACTACCACAACACCTTTCATCGTAATAGACCCATGGGAGGGTACTTAATAAATATTTTTTAAGGGGGGCTCCATTGGTAAGGTTTTCTACTTATATTCATTAGTTAAAGGAAACCTGTATAAGTATTTGATATAGTTAGTGCCCAAAAACCCTCTCCCTAACTTTGTAATTCAAAGTGTTAGGTTAGGTGCAAACCTTCCCTTGCTGGCCTTTTCCGTAATTATTTTCAGCCTTTAACCTTCCCTTAACCCCCCAATTGGCCCCAACCCTTTTGTGGGTAATAATTAGGGCCGTATTAAATACTGATATGATAGTTTTTTCCCTTTATAATAACATTAAATTTAATGTTTTATATGGAAAAAGAACATATCAATTCTAAATTAAGCCAATCACTGCCTGAATTTATTTATTCCCAGTATTTAAATGAGACTTAAATAGGTAGATTTTTGATTTGTCTAAACAATTTTTGAATTTAAATAATATATTACCCCTTTACCTAAAACCCATACCTTAGTTGTTAATTGTTATTACCCATATATGTAATAGGGTTAGTATAGGTTAAAGAAGTAGTTGTAAACCAAATATTTTCTA